>NC_069504.1:1095500803-1095800803 GCF_027579735.1 Bombina bombina | reverse complement strand
CCCATTTGATTATTTTGGTTACCTCCATCATCGCTAGAGAACTCCATGTTCCTCCTTGATGATTGATATAGGCTACAATCGTGATGTTGTCCGACTGAAATCTGATGAATTTGGCCGCAGCAAACTGAGGCCACGCCTAAAGCGCATTGAATATCGCTCTCAGTTCTAGAATATTTATCAGGAGGAGAGATTCCTCCCGAGACCATAAGCCCTGTGCTTTCAGGGATTTCCAGACTGCACCCCAGCCTAGCAGGCTGGCATCTGTCGTACTATGAGCCACTCTGGCCTATGGAAACACATTCCCTGAGACAGGTGGTCCTGAGACAACCACCAGAGAAGAGAATCTCTGGTCTCTTGGTCCAGATGCAGTTGAGGAGATAAACCTGCATAATCCCCATTCCACTGTTTGAGCATGCATAGTTGCAGTGGTCTGAGGTGTAGGCGGGCATAGGGAACTATGTCCATTGCCGCTACCATAAGTCCGATTACCTCCATACACTGAGCCACTGATGGCCGAGGAATGGAATGAAGAGCTCGGCAAGTGATTAAAAGTTTTGATTTTCTGACCTCCGTCAGAAATATTTTCATTTCTACCGAGTCTATCAGAGTCCCTAGGAAGGAAACTCTTGTGAGAGGGACGAGATAACTCTTTTTTATGTTCACCTTCCATCCGTGAGATCTCAGAAAAGCCAACACGATGTCTGTGTGAGACTTGGCTAGCTGGAAAGTCGACGCCTGAATTAAGATGTCGTCTAGATAAGGCGCCACTGCTATACCCCGCGGTCTTAGAACCGCCAAAAGGGACCCTAGCACCTTTGTGAAAATTCTGGGAGCCGTGGCCAACCCGAAGGGAAGGGCCACAAACTGGTAATGCCTGTCCAGAAGGTGAATCTGAGGAATTGATGATGATCTCTGTGAATAGGGATGTGTAGATACGCATCCTTTAAATCCACGGTAGTCATATATTGACCCTCCTGGATCAGAGGAAGAATAGTCCGAATAGTCTCCATCTTGAATGATGGTACTCTGAGGAATTTGTTTAGAATTTTGAGATCCAAGATTGGTCTGAAAGTTCCCTCTTTTTTGGTTTGCAGACAATTTGAAATCTCCCCCTTGGGGGGGGAGTCTTTGAAGTCCAGAAGATATCCAGAAGATATCCTTGGGACACAATTTCTAAAGCCCAGGAATCGTGAACATCTCTTGCCCAAGCCTGAGCAAAGATAGAGAGTCTGCCCCCTACTAGATCCGGTCCCGGATCGGGGGCTACCCCTTCATGCTGTCTTAGAGGCAGCAGCAGGCTTCTTGGCCTGTTTACCTTTTTTCCAAGCCTGGTTAGGTCTCCAGACTGATTTGGATTGGACAGAATTCCCCTCTTGCTTTGCTGCAGGGGAAGCTAAAGCGGGACCACCCTTGAAGTTCCGAAAGGAACGAAAATTATTTTGTTTGGTCCTCATCTTATTTGTTTTATCCTGAGGGAGGGCATGGCCTTTCCCTCCAGTGATGTCTGAAATAATTTCTTTCAGTGCAGGCCCGAATAGGGTCTTTCCTTTGAAAGGGATGTTCAACAATTTAGATTTTGATGACACATCAGCAGACCAGGACTTTAGCCATTTGGAAAGCGGCATCTGTAATGAAAGAATTAGCCAACTTAAGGGCCTTAATTCTATCCATAATATCCTCTAATGGAGTCTCCACCTGAAGAGCCTCTTCTAGAGCCTCAAACCAGAAAGCAGCTGCAGTAGTTACAGGAACAATGCATGCAATAGGTTGGAGAAGAAAACCTTAATGAACAAAATTTTTCTTTAGGAGACCCTTTAATTTTTTATCCATAGGTATAGTTGTACGCAATAGGTATAGTTGTACACTTAGCAAGAGTAGAAATAGCTCCCTCCACCTTAGGAACAGTCTGCCACGAGTCCTGTATTGTGTCAGATATGGAAACATTTTCTTAAAAACAGGAGGGGGAGCGAACGGAATACCTGGACTATCCCACTCCTTAGTAACAATAGTCACAATCCTCTTAGGGACTGGAAAAACATCAGTGTAGACAGGAAGCTCTAAGTATCTGTCCATTTTACACAATTTCTCTGGGACCACTATAGGGTCACAATAGTCTACAGTAGCTAATACCTCCTTGAGCAATAAACGGAGGTGTTCAAGCATAAATTTAAAGGCCGTCATATCAGAATCTGTCTGAGGGAGGGTCTAGATGCTAAACCCTCATTTCCTTCTAACTGAGAATCATCTATTGCAATATTTTTAAGTGCTAAAATATGCTCTTTATAATTTATAGACATATCAGTGCAAGTGGGACACATTCTAAGAGGGGGTTCCACAATGGCTTCTAAACACACAGAACAAGGATTTTCCTTGGTGTCAGACATGTTAAACAGGCTAGTAATGTAACAAGCAAGCTTGGAAAACACTTTAATCAAAGTAAATAACACTTTAAACAAAAACGGTACTGTGCCTTTAAGAGAAAAAAAAGCTGCACAAACTCTGCAAAACAGTGTAAAAAAGCAGTAAACAAAACAAAATTTTTACAGTAGCATCATAAAGCCTTAGTAACTTTGCACCACTATGCAAATAAACAATTAACCCCTTAATGTAAAAACCGGATTGAAAAAACGCCAAAACCGGTAAAATAACGTTCAGCACCTTGCCACAGCTCTGCTGTGGCGCCTACCTGCCCTTTAGGAACGATTTGTGGGGAAAAAACCTCTTTACAGCCCTCAAATACGGCAGGAATCCCTGGAGAAGTAGCTGGATGCTTCTGAGGTAAATAAACACAGAGTGTTTCTTAAACTAGCCATGTGGGTTAATAACCCTTAAACAAGCCACAAAGACCCCTTAAAATCCCTCAAAAAACATTTTATTTGTAATTAAACCAAAACATTTTTTCCTATTAGTGTCAAAGTAACTATGAGCCCTTTATGCAAGCTAGGATTCCTACTAAGTGTCTGAATACAGCTTACCCTTCCCTCATGGGGATATTGCCAGTCTTTACTAGAATAATCACAGTCTGTCTAGAAAAAAATATACTGAACATACATCAATGCAGTTTAGCCTGCAAACTGTTCCCCCAACTGAAGTTTTCCTGTACTCTTCAGGCCTTGTGAGAACAGCAGTGGATCTTAGTTACAAAATGCTAAGATCATCATCCTCCTTGCAGAAATCTTCATCCTTTTTCTGCCAGAGAGTAAATAGTACACACCGGTACCATTTAAAATAACAAACTTTTCCTTGAGAAAATAAAACTTAACATTTTTGTCTCCACACTCACTTTGCCCTTCCTAGCAGTTAAGCAGGCAGAGAGAATGACTGGGGGGTGGAGCTAAGGGAAGAGCTATATGGACAGCTCTGCTGTGGGTGCTCTCTCTGCCACTTACTGTAGGGAAGGAGAATATCCCATAAGTATGGATTAATCAATGGACTCGATACATCTTACAAGAGAAACATAAATTATGCTTACCAGATAACTTCCCTTCCTTCTGTATGAGGAGAGTCCACAGCTTCATTCCTTACTTGTGGGAAATACTGAACCTGGCTACCAGGAGGAGGCAAAGACACCCCAGCCAAAGGCTTATATACCTCCCCCACTCCTCTCATCTCCCAGTCATTCTGCAGAGGGAACAAGGAACAGTAGGAGAAATATCAGGGAATAAAGGTGCCAGAAGAACAAAACAAAAATGTAGGTCCGCCCAATGGCGAAAAACGGGCAGGGGCCGTGGACTCTCCTCAAACAGAAGAAAAGGAAATGATCTGGTAAGCATAATTTATGCTTTCCTTCTTAATATGAGGAGAGTCCATGGCTTCATTCCTTACTTGTAGGAAACATATACCCAAGCTCTAGAGGACACTGAATGAAACGGGAGGGTAAAAAGAGAGGCGGACCCTATTCTGAGGGCACCACAGCCTGCAAAACCTTTCTCCCAAAAGATGCTTCAGCCGAAGCAAAAACGTCAAACTTGTAAAATTTTTAAAAAGTATGTAAGGAGGACCAAGTAGCCGCCTTACAATTCTGCTCCATAGAGGCCTCATTCTTGAAGGCCTAAGAGGAAGCCACTGCTCTAGTTGAATGAGCCTTAATCCTCTGAGGAGGCTTATGTCCCGCTGTTTCATATGCTAAGCGAATAATGCTCCTCAACCAAAAAGATAAGGAAGTAGACAAGGCTTTTTGCCTCTTACGCTTCCAAGAATAGACAACAAACAAAGAAGAAGTCTGTCTAAACTCCTTAGTAGCTTGAATATAGAACTTTAAGGCCCGAACCACATCCAAATTATGAAGTAACAGCTCTTTTGAAGAAGAAGGGTTAGGACACAAGGAAGGAACAACAATCTAAACACATATGAAAAGTAGTGTGCGCTGAAGAACCACCAAACTCCCCAAACCTATAGTCCCTCACAATAGGAAAGAGCAGAAGTAACAAGAAAATTTATATGGATGAGCGCTTAAGCTGAAGGTGTATAGAAGATAATTAATAAGTACATAAGAAGTAAATAATGAAAAAGTGGCTATGCCAATTTATTAAAAGCTATAAAAATAAAATTATGAGACTAGTCATACATATAAAAAGTTGGATATTCTAATACCGGACGTCTCCGATATACAAATAAAACAAATTAAATGAAAGCTAAGAAAAATCTTTTACCTTACTCCTCCTAGTACCGTTCCAAATCGATCGGCTTACAGGGCTCCCCACCTCCATAGAGGCGCGCATGTGACTAATGACGTCACAAGAAGTAGGCGCTGTCTTCAGTGTTGCGATCCTATTGGTCAGGAACGTCCTTGCAGCGGAGAAACTTTGCCAACCGCTTGTAATGAGGTAAGAAATATCCGCTCTTTAGTGCAATTTGCACGCAGGATACTTGTGGGGATAGCAGCTTCACGGCAGTGCTCTGTAACAGCCTTAAAAACAGTAATCTCTGTAGGCTCGAATTCCTCCGTAGCTGTATCAGACTTCTCATATACTTTAATAGGAGTGTCCAACAGAACAAGGACAGTCTCTGCCTCAGTATAACAATATATCCTCCTTTGGATGGAAATGAAGAAAATCTGTAACTTTAATCAACGCGTTTCTCCCTCTTACAGTGCTTTTTCAAGATGAGTTTGTTGTAGTCACAGCCTTCCTTTATACGTTGAGCCAGATTCCTTATTGGTCAACCTAGGTTAATTGGTATTGGAGGTGGTTTCTATGCAAATGAAGTGGTATTGGCAACACTGATAAGTGATAGAGTGTAGCGATTTACATATTCCTAAGTAAAAACACACAAATCTTGCAGATAGCAAGTGAAACTTTAGCAAATCATGTGGCATTGCTGCCAAATACTATATAGCGAGTGAAAACTTTTAAAAGTCATGTGGCATTGCTGCCAAATACTATAAAATATTGGTGAATAATTATAGCAGACAGGGAATCCTTATCCGCTAAAAAGTGCATATCGTAAAATTATACTAGTGAGAAAGGAGAAAAAAGGTAGAAAAAGTAATTTAAAAAATTACAAGTAAAGTGATATTTTAATCTAATAGAAATGGTGAGATATCCAGTTCTGAATTTTAGCCAGCAGGGTATAAGGTATCATATTTATATATGTATTCTGCCTCTTTTAGACATAGGATCCTATCTATATTCCCTCCCCTCCAATTACATTTTACATGTTTTATTCCCCAATATTTCAAATCCTTTGTTCTCCCATTGTGAACCTCTTTAAAGTGTTTGTAGAGTCTTGTGTCTTTTACTTTTTTCTCTATACAAAGAAGGTGCGCTCTGATTCTGTCTCTTATCATCCTTTTAGTCTCTTCAAAATATATCAGATTGCATGTGCACTGCAATATGTATATGACCCCTTTCGTTGCACATCTAATGAGGTCCTTTATTGGAACTACTTCTCCTGTTGGGGGAATTATCAATGAGCCTTTCTTGCAACTATGTTGACAGGCTTTGCACGAATAGCATGGAAAGAAGCCAAAGACTTTATTCCCAGACAAATCGTTATGTATTTGGGCCTGTCTTTTATTGTCCTGAAATGTGCTAGGTGCTAAAATTAGTTTCAAATGTTTTGACTTCCTAAATATAACTTTGGGTCTGGAGGCAAGTTTCTCCCCTATAACGGGGTCTGCCTGTAATATATGCCAGTGTCTATTTAGAATCTTCCTCATTGTGCCATGATCATTACTATAGTCAGTAATGAAAGGAGTGTCGATAATGTCTTTCTTAGCCTCAGTGTGTTTCTGTTTATATGTAAGTAGGGATCTCCTCTCTGTCAATCTAGCTCTTTCTACTGCTTCATTCAGCAGATCTTTGTTATATCCCCTATCCCTAAATCTTTCAACAAGGGTTCCAATTTGGTTTTCAAAGTCAGATAATCTAGAACAGTTTTTATGATCCTCAGGGTCTGTCCTACAGGGATATTATCCTTCCATTGTTGTAGATGACAGCTTTCTGAATGTATAAAGCTGTTTGAATCTACATCCTTAAAATGAGTTTTTGTCTCAAAGGAATTACCAACCACCATAATCTCCAAGTCCAAAAAAGTGATGGTTTCTTTACTGTAATTAGAGGTAAATTTCAGACCTCTGTCATTTGCATTCATATTTGTAAACATATTATTCAGGTCTGATTCAGAGCCCCTCCAGATAATTAACATATCGTCAATATATCTTCTATAGAGCACGAGGTCTGCACCATAGCCACTCTCTTGGAAGAAAGTTTCTTCCCAGCTACCCACAAAGAGATTGGCGTAGCTTGGTGCAAACCTCGTGTCCATAGCTGTCCCCTCTGTTCTGGTCTTATTTCTGAATCTGTATCTAAGAACCTTTTAACAGCTAATATGCCTTTTTCATGCTCAATCACTGTATAGAGCGAGGTGATGCTGCAAATTACTAGAAAAAGGTTTTCTTCCCATTTTATAGTGTCTAAAATATTTAACACCTGGGTAGAGTCTCCTAAGTAAGAATCTAAATATCTGACATACTTCTGTAGGCAGGAATCCACATGCTGGGAAAGATTAGAGGAAAGTGCCCCTATTCACAAAATAATCGGCCATCCTGGCGGGTTGTTTATGTTCTTGTGAATTTTGTAGAAAACTGGAATCCTAGGGTACCTAGGATCCAAGAAATCCACTTCCTTTTCATCTAAAATTCCCAAATCCTTACCTTCCATGATGATTCTCTTTAGTTTAGCTGTACATTTATTAGTGGGATTTAATTCTAATTTCTTGTAAGTTTTAGTGTCATTAAGAAGTCTCAAAGCCTCAGTTTTATAATAGCTGGTATGCATGACCACAATTCCAGCGCCCTTGTCGGCGTGCTTTATGGTCACGTTGCCATTCTTTTTCAAGTTATTTAATACCAGTCTATCTTTCTTACTCATATTGACTTTATTATACTGGGATGATTGACTTTTCTTGAAATCTTTGAGTACCATTAGCTCAAAGGTTTCAAGACTACTCCCTTTACAAATAGTAGGGTTAAAAGTAGATTTGTTCTTTAAATTAGTATGGATAAACTTCTCTTGTTTTACCTCTATATTGGTAGCCCTCTCTAGTGGGTTCTTCATGAAATACTGTTTAAGTGTGAGGTTTCTTATGAATTTTTTCACATGTATGTGTGTATTAAATTTGTTCATTTTGGTACTTGGTGCAAATGAAAGGCCATAACTCAAAATTCTTTCTTCCTCGTCTTTCAGCTCAGTGCTACTGATATTGAAGACCCCATTCCTTTTTACCTCCACCTCTTTGCTTCTTTTATTTTTTCCACTCCCTCATGTTCCTCTAGAGGTCTTTTTTTGGTTACCCATACATTCTCTGTGTTTACTTTCAATTGATGTTGCGATCAGAAACAACCTTAGGAAGAAAACCTAACCCAGTAAAAAGAACAGTAGAAAAATTCACCAAGCGCCTGCTGATACTGACCCTTAGCTCTGAAAAATTGACCCCTAGTGGTCAAAGAGAGGATAACTTAAAAACAAAGGTATATCCAAAACAAATAAAGGCAGGGTCTAAAAATTAAAATGAGTTCCTTAATGTTTATTACAATATGACCAATGGTTCGTTAAAACCTGATATAAAACATAACCAGTGGAATTAAAATATATTTAAAATGTTGTTTACAATGTCAGATAACAGTGTACAAGTTAATAATATAAAATCAGTATGTCCCTCATGGATCCATGTTTACAGTCTAATAAATATTAAACAAAATTATCAAAACGACATAAGACCATATTATAAAAGTGCACACCACAGTTGATTCTGAATGAGTAAGTGGTAATTTCACATACAATTTCTGTTTGAGGTTGCACTAGCCCAGAGTAAATTGTGTACTAAAGGCGTATAAAAGTTATTACTCCTGATCTAGGAGACATTGTTATGACAAATCTTGTAACCAAGGTTTAATATTTGTTTAATAGTTATTAGACTGTAAACATGGATCCATGAGGGACATACTGATTTTATATTATTAACTTGTACACTGTTATCTGACATTGTAAACAACATTTTAAATATATTTTAATTCCACTGGTTATGTTTTATATCAGGTTTTAACGAACCATTGGTCATATTGTAATAAACATTAAGGAACTAATTTTAATTTTTAGACCCTGCCTTTATTTGTTTGGCGCTCTGATATACCTTTGTTTTTAAGTTATCCAGTAAAAAGAACAGCCTTATCAGCATTGAATACTAGGTAAGGACGCTCACATTGCAATGCAGTCAACTCAGATACTCTGTGTTCCAAAGCCATAGCCAGTAGAAAGAGAACCTTCCAAGATAGCAATTTAATGTCAAGGCTGTGCAGAGGCTCAAATGGAGCCCTCTGCAAAACCTTAAAAACAAGATTTAAACTCCGAGGAGCGCTAGGTTGAAACACAGATCTGATTCTCGTCAGAGCCTAAAGAAAAGACTGGACATGTGGAAGCTCAGCAAGCCTCTTGTGCAGTAAAACAGATAGGGCAGAAATCTGTCCCTTAAGGGAGCTAGCCAAAAGACCCTTCTCCAGACCATCCTGGAGAAAGGAAAGAACCCTGACCTTATGCCATGGAAATCCACACTCTTCACACCAGAATAAGTAGGTCCTCCACACCTTATGATAGATGCGACGAGTAACCGGCTTATGAGCTTGAATGAAAGTATCAATAACTCTCTCAGAAAAACCTCTCTTGGCTAGGACTAAGCATTCAATCTCCATGCAGTGAGCCTCAGAGAATCTATATGTTGATGAACAAAAGGACCTTGTTCCAGCAGATCCCTGCGACAAGGTAACCTCCATGGAGAAGATGAGGACATCCCCACCAGATCTGCGAACCACATCCTCCGAGGCTACGATGGAGCAATTAGAATCACTGATGCTCGCTCCTGCTTGATGCGGGCCACCATACAAGGTAGAAGTGGTAATGGCAGGAAAATGTAGATCAGACTGAACCTCCAAGGCACTGTGCTAATGCATCTATTAGGTCCGCCTGAGGATCCCTGGACCGCGACCCATATCTGGGTAGCTTGGAATTGAGCCGGTACGCCATGAAATCTATCTCCGGTGTCCCCTATCTGCTGCAATTCTCCATAAACACCTCGGGATGGAAATACCATTCCCCCTGATAAAAAGATTGTCTGCTGAGGAAATTCGCTTCCCAGTTGTCAACACCCGGAATGTGGATCACTGACAGCAAGCAGTTGTGGGCCTCCGCCCATTCCAGAATCCGAGATACTTCCCTCATTGCTAGGGATCTCCTCGTTGCCCCCTGATGGTTGATGTAAGCCACCAAGGTTATATTGTCCAATTGGAATCTGATAAACTGGGCCAAACCCAGAAGGGGCCAAGCCTTCAGAGCATTGAAGATCGCTCGAAGTTCCAAGATGTTGATCAGGAGGAGGGATTCCTCTCGAGTCCACAGGCCCTGTGCCTTCTTGGCACCCCAAACAGCTCCCCATCCTGTGAGACTCGCGTCCGTAGTCACAATCTCCCAGGATGGTCTCAAGAAGGAAATATCTTGGGACAGGTGATCTGGACCTGGCCACCAGGAGAGCAATTCTCTCGACCGGCTGTCCAGAGAAAACAGTTGAGACAGATCTGAATGATTGCCGTTCCACTGTCTCAGCATGCACAGCTGAAGAGGGCTGAGATGGAATACGGCAAAGGGGATGATGTCCATGCAGCACACCATGAGCCCAATTACCTCCATACACCGAGCCACAGATGGCCTGAAGGAGGTCTGGAGGACAAGACAATTGGAAGTTAGCTTGTAACGTCTCTGGTCTGTAAGAAATATCCTCATGGATATGCAGTATATTATCGTACCCAGGAACTCCACCCTGGTACTGCTAATAAGAAAACTCTTTTCTAAGTTTATCTTCCATCCATGAGTTCGAAGAAGAGAAAGAAGGGCTTTCGAATGTCCTCTGGACAACAGGACAGTGCCTGAACTAAAATATTGTCTAAGTACGGTGCCACTGCAATACCTCTGGTTCTGGCCATTGCGAGCAGAGCCCCTAGAACCTTTGTAAAAACTCTTGGAACAAGGAGGCGGAGCTAACTACCGGATACAATGGACGCTCATATTAAGAGCTCCGCTACAAAATACAGGATTCCACAACCCTACTTTGCTATCACTACCAACCTTCCCCCCCCCCCCCAACACACCCTCCAATGCCCACCCCCACCATCCCTAATGGTTCACTAACAAAAATCAAAGTTACAACTAAGTTTGTTGAAAATGTTTGATTAAGAAAATGCCTACACAAAAGGTAAATAACTGTTGTTCATTTTTTAATAATGTTACAATATGTTTGATGATGTTTATTGTTATGTTTTTTCTAATAATTCCAATTTGTTACCTAACAGCCTGCCCATCTCATATAATTAATAAGACTACAGTTAACATATTCGAAGTAGGGAATTGGTCGATTCTCAGCTTAATAGAGAGGATCACAAAACCACACACAGGCAAGAAGCCCGACCCCTATAAATGCCTTTCACTTTATGAAATCATTAGATTAAACTCTCAATATGAATAGATAAAGATAAATAAAAAACATCCCCATAAATATAAAAGTAATATCCCATAATGTCAGAGGGCTAAACTATGACCTAAAAATGAAAAAAGCCATTTTAGAATATAAATTGTTGAAGGCCCAAGTAATAATGATGCAAGAGACCCATTTTACAAAACAATACTCTCCCAAATATTGAGATAAATTATATCCCACTCAATACCATGCAACAAGCACAAAGAAAAAAGGTGGGGTCTCCATACTATTACACATGTCCCTAAATTTTAAGGAAGAAATAATTAGAGATAGATCGGGAAGATTTATAGTAGTTAAGGGGTTCATACACAATTCACCAGTGATGTTGGTTAACGTATATGCGCCAAATGACCACCAAGGACCTTTTCTCACTAACCTCAGTAAACAACTAACACAGTGGAAAAGGTATAGACCCATAATTGGAGGTGATTTCAATATGATGTTTGATGATAAAATAGATAAATCCACAAAAAACTCACCATGTCTTCTAAGGGATTTTATTATAGACCATAATCTTATACGGCCAGATTACGAGTTTTGCGTTAGAGGCTGTGCAGTGCTAACGAGCAGTTTTTTTCTCACCGCTCACCTGCAGTGCTGGTATTACAGGTTTTTCTAAACCCGGCGTTAAAAGGCAAGAAGTGAGCGTTGAGCAAAATTGTGCTCCTTACCACACTCCAATACCAGCACTGCTTAAGTCAGCAGTGAGCTGGTCGTACGTGCTTGTGCACGATTTCCCCATAGGAATCAACGGCGACAGCCGGATGAGAAAAAGCCTAACACCTGCAAAAAAGCAGCGTAAAGCTCAGTAACGCAGCCCCATTGATTCCTATGGGGAAATAAAATTTAAACACCCTAACATGAACCCCCGAGTCTAAACACCCCTAATCTTACACTTATTAACCCCTAATCTGCCTCCCCCGACATCGTTGCCACCTACATTATATTTTTTAACCCCTAATCTACCGCTCCGGACTTCGCCGCCACTATAATAAACATATTAACCCTTAAACCGCCGCACTCCCGCCTCGCAAACATTAGTTAAATATTATTAACCCCTAATCTGCTGCTCCTAACATCGCCACCATCCTACCTACATTTATTAACCCCTAATCTTTTACTTGTAAAAAAAAAATACAAACAACCCCCAACAGTAAAACCCACCACCCACACAACCAACCCCCCAAATAAAATAGTAACTAAAAAAAACATAAGCTCCCCATTGCCCTGAAAAGGGCATTTGGATGGACATTGCCCTTAAAAGGGCATTTAGCTCTATTGCAGCCCAAATCCCTAACCTAAAAAATAAACCCACCCAATACACCCTTAAAAAAAACTAACACTAACCCCCTGAAGATCGACTTACAGGTCTGAAGACCGGACATCCATCCTCAAGTAAGCGGCAGAAGTTTTCATCCAACCGGGCCGAAGTCCTCAACGAAGCCGGGAGAAGTCTTCATCCAAACCGGGCGAAGTGGTCCTCCAGACGGGCAGAAGTCTTCAACCAGACGGCATCTTCTATCTTCATCCATCCGGCGCAGAGCGGGTCCATCTTCAAGACATCCTACGCGGAGCATTCTCTTCATCTGGAGTCTTCTTACTGAATGATGGTTCCTTTAAATGACGTCATCCAAGATGGCGTCCCTTAGATTCCGATTGGCTGATAGAATTCTATCAGCCAATCGGAATTAAGGTAGAAAAATCCTATTGGCTGATCCAATCAGCCAATAGGATTGAGCTTGCATTCTATTGGCTGTTCCAATCAGACGAATATGTGGAGCCTATACATGTGGTACATGCAGTTTCTGCAAGTATATACACAATGAAAGGGAATTTATTACTCGGACTGGCAGTACTAAAAGAATGCTTGGCTTTGCTAATTGCAAAACCCAAAATGTGGTGTACTGCTTACCATGCAAATGTGGAAAGAGATACATAGTTATAACGACACGTGAATTACGTGTAACACTTGGAGAACATATAAATAGTATTAAAAATTGAGAAAAAGACCACCAGAGAGACAAAACTCTGACCCCAGTGGCTAAACACTACCTTAGGAACCATGGTACAAAACCAGATCTGAGAGTATCAATCCTACAGGTTATTAAACCTGGAATTAGAGCTGGGAATGTTGAAAATATGTTATTACAAGAGGAATGTTGGTGGATATTCTGGCTAAATACCTTAACACCGCAGGGTCTTAATGAACAAGACGGTTACAATGCGTTCTTGTATAGTAATTCTTTATATGAGTTTTGGATAAGAAATCAGTGTTTATCTGAAAAAGTCTGATATGACCTTTGGAAATTATAAATGGCTCATGTAGTTTATAATGGTGACTTATCATATTTCCTCAGGGATTTACAACACTGGCTTCATATTATCAGATATCAAGAATAACATCACAGATTCTCTCAATCATTGTTGATATACCAATGAATATACTTAGTTTGATTATACTAACTATGTTATCCATCTTAAAAATCTTTTAAAGCAAAACAGATTAACATTAGTAAACTTCTGGAATATGTACATCTCAGTATTTTTGGAAATAAGCGTTCCTGAGTGTATACAAGTTCCATTAATGTAATAGTATGAGTTGATCTATAATTTAACAGATCAATCATAGGATATTGACTATGTATTTAAGATATAGCTATAGTTGGTTCTTCATTACAGAGTACTAACTTAGTAGTACTTTCATTAATGTGAAACATACATCTCTGTTATTCATTGGCACATATAATTGGCCGTATATTGTTTGTAATGATATTCTTTTTATAAAAAAAAACCCTCTCTTTTTCAAATTAATAAGGAACCATATAACATTTAACCCCTTAATGACCGGACCATTTTTCAATTTTCTTACCCTTAATGACAATGGCTATTTTTACATTTCTGCAGTGTTTGTGTTTAGCTGTAATTTTCCTCTTACTCATTTACTGTACCCATACATATTATATACCGTTTTTCTCGCCATTAAATGGACTTTCTAAGGATACCATTATTTTCATCATATCTTATAATTTCCTATAAAAAAAAATATAAAATATGAGGAAAAAATTGAAAAAAACACACTTTTTCTAACTTTGACCCCCAAAATCTGTTACACATCTACAATCACCAAAAAACACCTATGCTAAATAGTTTCTAAATTTTGTCCTGAGTTTAGAAATACCCAATGTTTACATGTTCTTTACTTTTTTTGCAAGTTATAGGGCCATAAATACAAGTAGCACTTTGCTATTTCCAAACAACTTTTTTTCAAAATTAGCGCTAGTTACATTGGAACCCTGATATCTGTCAGGAATACCTGAATATCCCTTGACATGTATATATTTTTTTTTAGAAGACAACCCAAAGTATTGATCTAGGCCCATTTTGGTATATTTCATGCCACCATTTCACCGCCAAATGTCATCAAATAAAAAAAAAAGTTCACTTTTTCACAAATTTTGTCACAAACTTTAGGTTTCCCACTGAAATTATTTACAAACAGCTTCTGCAATTAAGGCACAAATGGTTGTAAATGCTTCTTTGGGATCCCCTTTGTTCAGAAATAGCAGACTTATATGGCTTTGTGGTTGCTTTTTGGTAAGTAGAAGGCCGCTAAATGCTGCTGCGCACCACACGTAAATTATGCCCAGCAGTTAAGGGGTTAAATTAGGTAGCTTGTAGGGAGCTTGCAGGGTTAATTTTAGCTTTAGGGTAGAGATCAGCCTCCCACCTGACACATCCCACCCCCTGATCCCTCCCAAACAGTTCTCTTCCCTCCCCCACCCCACAATTGTCCCCGCCATCTTAAGTACTGGCAGAAAGTCTGCCAGTACTAAATAAAAGGAGTTTTTATTTTTTTTAATAAAAAAAAATAAAATGTTTTAGCTGTGATGGACTCCTGCCTTAGCCCCAACCTCCATGATCCCCCCCCCCAGCAATCTAACCCTCTCCCCTACCTAATTGCCGCCATCTTGGGTACTGGCAGCTGTCTGCCAGTACCCAATTTGCCCCCCAAAAAAGTGTTTTTAATTATTATTTTTAATTACTAATTTATTTTTTTCTGTAGTGTAGCAGCCCCCCACAATACCCCAACCCCCTCCCCCTCCCAGATCCTCATATATATATATTTCCCCCCCTCTTCCCACTCATTGGTGTCAGTGTGGGTAGGTGATCGCGGGCGTGCGCGCGCACCCGCACGCGCACGCGCACGCGCGCACCCGCACGCTCCCGGCACCCGGCGTGCACATTGCACTAACAGGAGCCGGATGCCGGGTAGCGATGGGCCGCCCACCCGCCTCCCTGTTGCGCTCCCACCCACCAACGAACCGGCCGCATCGCTACCGGTGCAGAGAGGGCCACAGAGTGGCTCTCTCTGCATCGGATGCTTTCTAAGGGTATTGCAGGATGCCTCAATATCGAGGCATCACTGCAATACCCTGAGAGCTGCTGGAAGCGATTGCGATCGCTTCCAGCACTCTCTTAGACAAGTGACGTACCAGGTACGTCCATTGTCACTAACTGCAAGTTTTTGCAGGACGTACCTGGTACGTCACTTGTCATTAAGGGGTTAATACAAGTTTCAAACCATGTCAATCCGCTATTAATAAGACTATTGTGACTATTTCATTGATAATGTTACAATAAGATAACTCATTTTAATAATGGAATATAATATTTTAGCTACATGATTTTGATTATGTGTTTTATGTAGAGCGAGCACCATTTGTTGGTTTTAAATATGAAGTTCCATTCGTACTGATACCTTAATGGTTTGTTATATATAAACTTAGATATATTTTGATATATATTGGTCATCCAACAATATACCTAAACCTGAGAATCCTGTTTTTCATTTTTCTCGATAATAGATTAAGTTTTATTTAGTATTGATTAGGGATGCACCGAAATTTCGGCCGCAGAAAGTTTCGGCCGAAAATGGCATTTTTGGCTATTTCGTTTTTCGTTTTTTTTGCCTGTTATTTTCGGTAAAATTATTGTATAGCATGTTTCAAATTTGATGCTAGCCTAGAGCTGCTGTTTAAGTTTATTACTTGACTTACTGTTCTGCATATAATGAGTTTTCTAGGACTATACTTTATTTGGATAATTGGTAAAAAAAAAAACTGTTAAATATGATTGTTACATAGAACTAAATGAAGAATAATACAGTATATTAATATTTATAATTGTTTTAAGTAGGGATGCACCAACATTTTGGTCGCAGAAACATATGGGCCGAAAATGGCATTATTTTTTGCCTGTTTTTTTTTTTTTTTTTTTTTCATGGTAAAATTATTGTGTAGCATATTATTGTGTTAAGATATTTTTATCCAGTTTTAGTGTGTTACTTTCAATAAAAGGGTGGGCTTTTTTTATTGGCTCTAATTATCCAAAAAAATAAAATAAAAATGATTAATTTGAAAAAATACATTTTCGGTATCAGTTTCGGTTTTCGGCCAAGTGCATCCCGGATTTTCGGATTCGGTTTCGGTCCAGAATTTTCATTTCGGTGCATAACTAGTATTGATGTCATAATCATCAGAGATCTTATTGAGGATTATCGTATGTCTCTTCTGAACATTACTTACTCTACTTAATATCAGCAAATATTTGTGTGAAACATTAAGATGCATATACCTAGGAAACTTTTCTGTTTGCTTTTTTCATTCCCAACATAATTTAGTAATAAACAGGGCGTTATTGATGCATATCCACACAATCATAATTGCCTGATTAACTAATGTATATACTTATATCATCTCAACAGATCTGGCATTTGTTGTTATTTGTCATAACTTTAGATACGGTGGATCAGCTTTTGGCCCCGCCCCCCACTCCTTGTCATCAAGGGTGTGTCACGTGACGGACGTCTATCCAATGATAGGAGGTCATATGGCATTGGCTACTCCTAGGGGTGTATGTGAATCCTCACCCCGGATTGGTGCATAACTATACTTAAGCAGTGAGGCTTGCCCGAGTCGGGTTAGCCTTTGAGAAAACCATTTGTTTGGCGAAATGCGCATCAGGCGCTTGATTTGAAAGCTTTTGCTGCCTCATTGTGTGTTTGTCTACTTTGAATGGTTCAACATACATTGTGACTTGATTGTATATTACGATGTACTGATATTATACTACTTATTCATAATATCCTCTATTGGCTTATAATAGGGACTCTGACAGGGCTTGCGCCGCTCCTGCATAGCACTAGTGATAGATAACTTGTTTGAGGTTAATCCTCTTTTTTAGATAGTTGTACCTGTGCAATCCGCGAGCATTTTTGGGTGCTTCCCTGCCAGATAATCCCTCATATTAACTGACAATACACTGTATGGTGAATACCTGGGCATGCCTGCTTTCTTTTCATTTCATGACATTTTAATTGTTTTTATATACACACACCAGTAGTGTTTTTTCATATTTTAATTATTCTACTATTAAATGTTAAGTTTTATAATTTACCCGTTCTAGCCAAACCTCACTGTAACTATTCACAGTTTGTATATTGGATATAGTTGTTAACAGAGTGCTCTGGATTATCCATTTCTCTCCCCCCCCCCTTTCTATTATATATTATCAGGATAGTGAGCACCCCCCATACAATATGGAATATGGGATCATTTCCCACTAATACATAGCCAAAAATGTTTTTGACTGTGTATAAGAATATCGAATAATTTGGGGATATATATGAAATCTGTCATTTTCCCTTCTCTATTCCTTAATACACTTCCCTGTGCCTTTAACAAGTCCCAGACTGCTCCCTAGCCTAGCAGGCTGGCATCCGTGGTCATAATCACCCATGAAGGTCTCCGGAAGCATGTGCCCTGAGACAGATGCTCCTGAGAAAGCCACCACGGGAGAGAGTCTCTTGTCAGACAGATACGAATGGTCTCCGTTCCATTGTCTAAGAATGCATAACTGCAGAGCTCTCAAATGGAATCGAGCAAAGGGAATGATGTCCACGGAAGCGACCATCAGACCAATTACCTCCATACATTGAGCCACTGATGGCCGAACAGTAGACTGCAGAGAGAGGCAAGAGGAGAGAATTTTGGACTTTCTGACCTTCGTCAGAAATTTTTTCAAAGATCGGGAATCTATTATGGTCCCTAAGAAAACCACCCTTGTAGCTGGAACAAGGGAACTCTTTTCCAGATTTACTTTCCATCCATGGGAACGTAGAAAAGACAACAAGATCTCTGTATGAGAGTTTGCTTGTTGAAAAGATATATGTCGTCCAGGTATGGCGCTACTGCAATTCCCTGAGACCTGATCACTGAGATCACAGAGAGCCTCCAGAACCTTTGAGAAAATTCTAGGCGCTGAGGCAAGGCCAAATGGAAGAGCCACAAACTGAAAGTGTTTGTCTAGAAAGGCAAATCTCAGGAACTTGTGATGACCCCTGTGGATGGGAACATGAAGATACACATCCTTCAGGTCTATGGTTGTCATGAATTGGCCCTCTTGGACCAAAGGAAGAATGGAACGAATGGTTTGTGTATTGTAATTCTTTATATGAGTTTTGGATAAGAAATCAGTGTTTATCTGAGAAAGTCTGATATGACCTTTGGAAATTATAAATGGCTCATGTAGTTTATAATGGTGACTTATCATATTTCCTAAGGGATTTACAACACTGGCTTCATATTATCAGATATCAAGAATAACATCACAGATTCTCTCAATCATTGTTGATATACCAATGAATATTACTTAGTTTGATTATACTAACTATGGACTAGATTTAGAGTTTTATCGGTAAAGACCCGCGTAGCTAACGCAGCTTTTTTTTCCTACCACTGCTTCCAAACAACGCTGGTATTGAGAGTTGTCTGAAGGGCTGCGTTAGGCTACAAAAAGGGTGCGTTGAGCCGAATTTACCGCCACTTCAACCCTCAATACCAGCGTTGCTTACGGTAGCGGTAAGCTGTCAAAACGTGCTCGTGCACGATTCTCCCATAGGAAACAATGGGGCAGTTAGGGATGAAATAAAACCTAACACCTGCAAAAAAGCAGCGTTAAGCTCCCAACGCAGCCCCATTGTTTCCTATGGTGAAACACTTTCTAAGTCTGCACCTAACACCCTAACATGTACCCCGAGTATAAACACCCCTAACCTTACACTTATTAACCCCTATTGTGCCGCCCCCGCTATCGCTGACACCTGCATTTTATTATTAACCCCTAATCTTCCGCTCCAGACACCGCCGCCACCTACATTATCCCTATGAACCCCTAATCTGCTGCCCCTAACATCGCCGACACCTACATAATATTTATTAACCCCTAATCTGCCCCCCCAACATCGCCGCTACCTTACCTACACTTATTAACCCCTAATCTGCCGACCGGACCTCGCTGCCACTATAATAAATGTATTAACCCCTAAACCGCCGCGCTCCCGCCTCGGAAACACTAGAATAAATTGTATTAACCCCTAATCTGCCCCCCCCCAACGCCACGCCACCTAACTTCAAGTATTAACCCCTAATCTGCCGACCGGACCTCGCCGCTACTATAATAAATGTATTAACCCCTAAAGCTAAGTCTAACCCTAACCCTAACACCCCCCTAAGTTAAAAATAAATTTAATCTAACGAAATAAATTAAATCTTATTAACTAAAGCATTCCTATTTAAAACTAAATACTTACCTGTAAAATAAACCCTAATATAGCTACAATATAACGAATAATAATATTGTAGCCATTTTAGGATTTATATTTATTTTACAGGCAACTTTGTATTTATTTTAACTAGGTACAATAGCTATTAAATAGTTATTTACTATTTAATAGCTACCTAGTTAAAATAATTACAAAATTACCTGTAAAATAAATCCTAACCTAAGTTACAATTAAACCTAACACTACACTATCAATAAAGTAATTAAATAAATTACCTACAATTACATACAATTAAATAAACTAAACTAAATTACAAAAAAACCCCACTAAATTACAAAAAATAAAAAAAGATTACAAGAATATTAGGCTAATTACATTTACTCTAAGCCCCCTAATAAAATAAAAAAGCCCCCCAAAATAATAAAGGTCCCTACACTATTCTAAATTAAAAAGTAATCAGTTCTTTTACCAGCCCTTAAAAGGGCTTGTTGCGGGGCATGCCCCAAAGTAATCAGTAGGCGTCGGTTGAAGAGGATGGATCCGCGTCGGCTGGAAAGAAGATGGCTCCGCTCTGCTCTGGATGGATGAAGATAGAAGATGCCGCTTGGATGAAGATGTCTTCTGGTCCGGATGTCCTCTTCTGCCCGGATAGGATGAAGACTTCTGCCGGTCTGGATGTCCTCTTCTGCCCCATCGGATGAAGACTTCGGCCCGGCTGGGTGAAGATGACTCAAGGTAGGGAGATCTTCAGGGGCATAGTGTTAGGTTTATTTAAGGGGGGTTTGGGTTAGAGTATGGGTATGTGGGTGGTGGGTTTTAATGTTGGGGGGGTTGTATTTTTTTTTACAGGCAAAAGAGCTCATTACTTTGGGGCATGCCCCGCAAATAGCCCTTTTAAGGGCTGGTAAAAGAGCTGATTATTTTTTAATTTAGAATAAGGTAGGGACCTTTATTATTTTGGGGGTCTTTTTTATTTTATAAGGGGGCTTAGAGTAGGTGTAATTAGCCTAATATTCTTGTAATCTTTTTTTTTTTTGTAATTTAGTGTTTTTTTTTATGTAATTTAGTTTAGTTTATGTAATTGTATGTAATTGTAGGTAATTTATTTAATTAATTTATTGATAGTGTAGTGTTAGGTTTAATTGTAACTTAGGTTAGGATTTATTTTACAGGTAATTTTGTAATTATTTTAACTAGGTAGCTATTAAATAGTGAATAACTATTTAATAGCTATTGTACCTAGTTAAATAAATACAAAGTTGCCTGTAAAATAAATATAAATCCTAAAATAGCTACAATATAATTATTCGTTATATTGTAGCTATATTAGGGTTTATTTTACAGGAAAGTATTTAGTTTTAAATAGGAATACTTTAGTTAATAAGGTTTAATTTATTTTGTTAGATTAAAATTATATTTAACTTAGGGGGGTGTTAGGGTTAGACTTAGCTTTAGGGGTTAATACATTTATTATAGTAGAGGCGAGGTCCGGTCGGCAGATTAGGGGTTAATACTTGAAGTTAGGTGGCGGCGACGTTGGGGGGGGCAGATTAGGGGTTAATAGAATTTATTCTAGTGTTTGCGAGGCGGGAGTGCTGCGGTTTACGGGTTAATACATTTATTATAGTGGCGGCGAGGTCCGGTCGGCAGATTAGGGGTTAATAAGTGTAGGTAAGGTAGCGGCGACGTTGAAGGGGGCAGATTAGGGTTTAATAAATATTATGTAGGTGTCGGCGATGTTAAGGGCAGCGGATTAGGGGTTCATAGGGATAATATAGGTGGCGGCGATGTGCGGTCGGAAGATTAGGAGTTAAAAATATTTATTATAGTGGCGGCGATGTGGGGGGACCTCGGTTTAGGGGTACATAGGTAGTTTATTGGTGTTAGTGTACTTTAGAGAACTGTAGTTAAGAGCTTTATATAATGGCGTTAGCCCATAAAGCTTTTAACTACAGCCTTTCCATGGGCGTTAGGAGTCTTGTCGGTAGAGGGTCTACCGCTCACTTCAGCCAAGACTCTAAATACCAGCGTTAGGAAGATCCCATTGAAAAGATAGGATACGCAATTGGCGTAAGGGGATCTGCGATATGGAAAAGGCGCGGCTTGAATGTGAGCGTTAGACCCTTTCCTGCCTGACTCTAAATACCAGCGGGTGGCCAAAAGCAGCGTTAGGACCCCTTAACGCTGCTTTTGACGACTAACGCAGAACTCTAGGCGTATGTTATCCATCTTAAAAATCTTTTAAAGCAAAACAGATTAACATTAGTAAACTTCTGAAATATGTACATCTCAGTATATTTGGAAATAAGCGTTACTGAGTGTATACAAGTTCCATTAATGTAATAGTATGAGATGATCTATAATTTAACAGATTAATCATAGGATATTGACTATGTATTTAAGATATAGCTATAGTTGGTTCTTCATTACAGAGTACTACCTTAGTAGTACTTTCATTAATGTGAAACATACATCTCTGTTATTCATTGGCACATATAATTGGCCGTATATTGTTTGTAATGATATTCTTTTTATAAAAAAACCCTCTCTTTTTCAAATTAATAAGGAACCATATAACATTTAATACAAGTTTCAAACCATGTCAATCCGCTACTAATAAGACTATTGTGACTATTTCATTGATAATGTTACAATAAGATAACTCATTTTAATAATGGAATACAATATTTTAGCTACATGATTTTGATTATGTGTTTTATGTAGAGCGAGCACCATTTGTTGCTTTTAAATATGACGTTCCATTCGTACTGATACCTAAATGGTTTGTTATATATAAACTTAGATATATATTTGATATATATTGGTCATTTTTCTCGATAATAGATTAAGTTTTATTTAGTATTGCTGTCATAATCATCAGACATCTTATTGAGGATTATCGTATGTCTCTTCTGAACATTACTTACTCTACTTAATATCAGCAAATATTTGTGTGAAACATTAAGATGCATATACCAAGGAAACGTTTCTGTTCACTTTTTTCATTCCCAACATAATTTAGTAATAAACAGGGTGTTATTGATATAAATCCACATAATCATAATTGCCTGATTAACTGATGAATATACTTATATCGTCTCCTCAGATCTGGCATTTGTTGTTATTTGTCATAACTTTAGATACGGCGGATCGGCTTTTGGCCTCGCCCCCCACTCCTTGTAATCAAGGGTGTGTCATGTGACGGACGCCTATCCAATAATAGGAGGTCATATGGCATCGGCTACTCCTAGGGGTGTGTGTGAATCCTCACCCCGGATTGGTGCATAACTATACTTAAGCAGTGAGGCTTGCCCGGGTCGGGTTAGCCTTTGAGAAAGCCATTTGTTTGGCGAAATGCGCATCAGGCACTTGTTTTGAAAGCTTTTGCTGCCCCATTGTGTGTTTTTCTACTTTGAATGGTTCAACATACATTGTGACTTGAATGTATATTACGATGTACTGATATTATACTACTTATTCATAATATCTTCTATTGGCTTATAATAGGGACTCTGATAGGGCTTGCACCGCTCCAGCATTGCACTAGTGATAGATAACTTGTTTGAGGTTAATCCTCTTTTTTAGATAGTTGTACCTGTGCAATCCGCGAGTATTTTTGGGTGCTTCCTTGCCAGATAATCCCTCATATTTACTGACAATACACTGTATGGTGAATACCTGGGCATGCCTGCTTTCTTTTCATTTCATGACATTTTAATTGTTTTTATATACACACACCAGTAGTGTTTTTTCATATTTTAATTATTCTACTATTAAATGTTAAGTTTTATAATTTACCCGTTCTAGCCAAACCTCACTGTAACTATACACAGTTTGTATATTGGATATAGTTGTTAACCGAGTGCTCTGGACTATCCATTTCTCTCCCCCACTTTCTATTATATATTATCAGGATAGTGAGCACCCCCCATACAATATGGAATATGGGATCATTTCCCACTAATACATAGCCAAAAATGTGTTTGACTGTGTATAAGAATATCAAATAATTTGGGGATATATATGAATTCTGTCATTTTCCCTTCTCTATTCCTTAATACACTTCCCTGTGCCTTTAACAAGTCCCAGACTGCTCCCTAGCCTAGCAGGCTGGCATCCGTGGTCATAATCACCCATGAAGGTCTCCGGAAGCATGTGCCCTGAGACAGATGCTCCTGAGAAAGCCACCACGGGAGAGAGTCTCTTGTCAGACAGATACGAATGGTCTCCGTTCCATTGTCTAAGAATGCATAACTGCAGAGCTCTCAAATGGAATCGAGCAAAGGGAATGATGTCCACGGAAGAGACCATCAGACCAATTACCTCCATACATTGAGCCACTGATGGCCGAACAGTAGACTGCAGAGAGAGGCAAGAGGAGAGAATTTTGGACTTTCTGACCTTCGTCGGAAATTTTTTCAAAGATTGGGAAGCTATTATGGTCCCTAAGAAAACCACCCTTGTAGCTGGAACAAGGGAACTCTTTTCCAGATTTACTTTCCATCCATGGGAACGTAGAAAAGACAACAAGATCTCTGTATGAGAGTTTGCTTGTTGAAAAGATATATGTCGTCCAGGTATGGCGCTACTGCAATTCCCTGAGACCTGATCACTGCCAAGAGAGCCTCCAGAACCTTTGAGAAAATTCTAGGCACTGAGGCAAGGCCAAACGGAAGAGCCACAAACTGAAAGTGTTTGTCTAGAAAGGCAAATCTCAGGAACTTGTGATGACCCCTGTGGATAGGAACATGAAGATACACATCCTTCAGGTCTATGGTTGTCATGAATTGGCCCTCTTGGACCAAAGGAAGAATGGAACGAATGGTTTCCATTTTGAAGGAAGGAACCCTGAGAAATTTGTTGAGGAACTTAAGGTCTAAAATGGATGGAAAAGTTCCCTCTTTTATAGGAACCACAGATTTGAATAGAATCCTATACCCAGTTCCCTTACTGGAATTGGAACAATCACTCCCACGAAGGAAAGATCTTGAACGCAGTTCAAAAATGCTTCTCTTTTTACCTGGTCTGCAGATAATCTTGAGAGGTGGAATCTGCCCCTGGGAGGAAAAGCTTTGAATTCTATTTTGTAACCCTGAGATATTATTTCCACAGCCCAAATATCTGGGACATCTCGTATCCAAGCTTGACAAAACAGAGAAAGTCTTCTCCCCTCTTGATCCGATCCTGGGCCGGGGGCCGACACTTCATGCTGACTTAGACTCAGCTGTGGGTTTCTTTGATTGCTTCCCCTTGTTCCAAGACCGATTGGGCTTCCAAGAGGACTTGGACTGCTCCTGCTTGGAAGAGGAAGACTTTCCTTTGAAGTTACAAAAGGAACGAAAATTACTTTGACGTCCTTTAAGTCTGTTCTTGTCTTGTGGTAGAAAAACAAAATTTATGCTTACCTGATAAATTTCTTTCTTTTGCGATGTACCGAGTCCACGGATTCATCCTAACTTGTGGGATATTGTCCTTCCTGACAGGAAGTAGCAAAGAGAGCACCACAGCTGAGCTGTCTATATAGCTCCCCCCTTAACTC
The DNA here is from genome assembly GCF_027579735.1 of Bombina bombina. NCBI lineage: Eukaryota > Metazoa > Chordata > Amphibia > Anura > Bombinatoridae > Bombina > Bombina bombina. Next base: position 1,095,775,616 of record NC_069504.1, on the reverse strand, counting down.
CACCCCCCAGTCATTCGACCGAAGGCCAAGGTAGAAAAGGAGAAACTATAAGGTGCAGAGGTGACTGAAGTTTACATAAAAAAACACTATCTGTCTTGAATAGACAGGGCGGGCCGTGGACTCGGTACATCGCAAAAGAAAGACATTTATCAGGTAAGCATAAATTCTGTTTTGTTTTGCATGATGTACCGAGTCCACGGATTCATCCTAACTTGTGGGAAACCAATACCAAAGCTTTAGGACACGGATGAAGGGAGGGACAAGACAGGAACCTAAACGGAAGGCACCACTGCTTGCAAAACCTTTCTCCCAAAAATAGCCTCAGAAGAAACAAAAGTATCAAATTTATAAAATTTTGAAAAGGTATGAAGCGACGTCCAAGTGGCAGCCTTACAAATCTGTTCAACAGAAGCATCATTTTTAAAAGCCCATGTGGAAGTTACCACTCTAGTAGAATGAGCTGTCCAGCAGTCTCATAAGCCAAACGGATGATGCTTTTTAGCCAAAAGGAAAAAGAAGTCCCCGTAGCCTTTTGACCCCTACGCTTTCCAGTATATATAACAAACAAAGAAGATGTTTGATGAAAATCTTTGGTTGCCTGCAAATAAAATTTCAAAGCACGAACCACGTCCAAGTTGTGCAACAGACGTTCCTTCTTACAAGAAGGATTAGGACACAGAGAAGGGACAACAACTTCTTTATTGATATTCCTGTTAGTAACAACCTTAGGTAGAAACCCAGGCTTGGTATGCAAAACCACCTTATCAGCATGGAACACAAGATAAGGAGAGTCACATTGTAATGCAGATAGTTCAGAAACTCTTCGAGCTGAAGAGATAGCAACTAGGAACAAAACTTTGCAAGATAAAAGCTTAATATCTATGGAATGCATGGGTTCAAACGGAACCCCCTGAAGAACTCTAAGAACTAAATTTAGACTCCATGGCGGAGCAATAGGTTTAAACACAGGCTTAATTCTAACTAAAGCCTGACAAAAAGCCAGAATGTCTGGAACATCTGCCAGACGCTTGTGCAACTAAATAGACAGAGCAGATATCTGTCCCTTCAGGGAACTAGCTGATAATCCTTTCTCCAATCCCTCTTAGAGAAAAGACAAAATCCTAGAAATCCAGATTTTACTCCAGGAGAAGCCTTTGGATTTGCACCAAAAAAGATATCTACGCCATATCTTATGATAAATTTTCCTGGTAACTGGCTTTCGAGCCTGAATCAAGGTATTCATGACTGACTCAGAGAAACCCCGCTTTGATAGAATAAAGCGTTCAATCTCCAAGCAGTCAGTTGCAGAGAAATTAGATTTGGATGCTTGAATGGACCTTGAATCAGAAGGTCCTGTCTCAATGGCAGAGACCATGGTGGAAGGGATGACATGTCCACCAGGTCTGCATACCAAGTCCTGCGTGGCCACGCAGGCGCTATCAAAATCACTGATGCTCTCTCGTTTGATTCTGGCAATCAGACGTGGAAGGAGAGGGAAAGGTGGAAACACATAAGCCAGGATGAATGACCAGGGTACTGCTAGAGCATCTATCAGTAAGCCTGAGGATCCCTTGACCTGGAGCCGTAACGAGGAAGTTTGGCGTTCTGATGAGACACCATCAGATCCAACTCTGGTGTGCCCATAGCCGAACCAGCTGAGCAAACACTTCCGGATGGAGTTCCCACTCCCCCAGATGAAAAGTCTGATGACTTAGAAAATCTGCCTCCCAGTTCTCTACACCTGGGATATAGATCGCTGACAGATGGCAAAAGTGAGTCTCTGCCCATTGGATTATCCTTGAGACCTCTATCATCGCTAAGGAACTCTTTGTTCCGCCCTTATGATTGATATAAGCCACAGTCGTGATGTTGTCCGACTGAAACCTGATGCATCTGGCAAAAGCCAGCTGAGGCCATGACTTGAGAGCAAGCGAGCAAACGGAACTATATCCATTGCCGCTACCATTAGTCCGATTACCTCCATACACTGAGCCACTGACGGCCGAGGAATGGAATGAAGAGCTCGGCAGGTGGACAAAATCTTTGATTTCCTGACCTCCGTCAGAAATATTTTCATGTCCACCGAGTCTATCAGAAATGAAACTCTTGTGAGGGGGGAAAAGAGAACTCTTTTTACATTCACTTTCCACCCGTGAGACCTTAGAAAGGCCAACACTAAGTCCGTGTGAGACTTGGCTAGTTGGAAGGACGACGCTTGAATTAGAATGTCATCTAGATAAGGCGCCACTGCTATGCCCCGTGGCCTTAGAACCGCTAGAAGGGACCCTAGCACCTTCGTGAAGATTTGCGGTGCCGTGGCCAAGCCGAAAGGAAGAGCCACAAAACTGATAATGCTTGTCCAGAAACCTGAGGAACTGGTGATGATCTTTGTGGATAGGAATGTGCAGATACGCATCCTTTAAGTCCACGGTGGTCATATATTGACCCTCCTGGATCAATAGTAAGATAGTCCGAATGGTCTCCATCTTGAAAGATGGAACTCTTAGGAATTGGTTTAGGATCTTGAGATCCAGAATTGGTCTGAAGGTTCCCTCCTTTTTGGGAACTATAAATAGATTGGAGTAGAACCCCTGCCCCTGTTCTGCTTTTGGAACTGGGCAGATCACTCCCATGGTAAAAAGGTCTTCTGCACAGCGTAAGAACGCCTCTCTTTTTGTCGGGTTTACAGACAATTGAGAAAGATGGAACCTCCCCCTTGGAGGGGAATCCTTGAAATCTAGAGGGTATCCCTGGGTTACAATTTCTACTGCCCAGGAATCCTGAACGTCTCTTGACCAGGCCTGAGCAAAGAGAGAGAGTCTGCCCCCTACTAGATCCGGTCCCGGATCGGGGGCTACCCCTTCATGCTGACTTAGTGGCAGCAGCAGGCTTTTTGGCCTGTTTACCCTTATTCCAAGCCTGATTAGGTCTCCAGGTTGGCTTGGATTGAGCAAAGTTCCCCTCTTGCTTTGCAGCAGGGAAAGAGGTAGAGGGACCACTCTTGAAGCTTCGAAAGGAACGAAAATTATTTTGTTTGGTCCTTGTCTTGTTTGACTTATCCTGAGGGAGGGTATTACCCTTCCCTCCAGTAATGTCTGAAATGATCTCTTTCAATGCAGGCCCGAATAGGGTCTTACCTTTGAAAGGGATGGACAAAAGCTTAGATTTAGATGACACATCAGCTGACCAGGACTTAAGCCATAACGCTCTACGCGCTAAAATGGCAAAACCTGAATTCTTAGCCGCTAATTTAGCAAGATGAAAAGCGGCGTCTGTACAGGGAGTGCAGAATTATTAGGCAAATGAGTATTTTGACCAAATCATCCTCTTTATGCATGTTGTCTTACTCCAAGCTGTATAGGCTCGAAAGCCTACTACCAATTAAGCATATTAGGTGATGTAATGTGGTCTAATGACATCAACACCCTATATCAGGTGTGCATAATTATTAGGCAACTTCCTTTCCTTTGGCAAAATGGGTCAAAAGAAGGACTTGACAGGCTCAGAAAAGTCAAAAATAGTGAGATATCTTGCAGAGGGATGCAGCACTCTTAAAATTGCAAAGCTTCTGAAGCGTGATCATCGAACAATCAAGCGTTTCATTCAAAATAGTCAACAGGGTCCCAGAAGCGGGTGGAAAAACCAAGGCGCAAAATAACTGCCCATGAACTGAGAAAAGTCAAGCGTGCAGCTGCCAAGATGCCACTTGCCACCAGTTTGGCCATATTTCAGAGCTGCAACATCACTGGAGTGCCCAAAAGCACAAGGTGTGCAATACTCAGAGACATGGCCAAGGTAAGAAAGGCTGAAAGACGACCACCACTGAACAAGACACACAAGCTGAAACGTCAAGACTGGGCCAAGAAATATGTCAAGACTGATTTTTCTAAGGTTTTATGGACTGATGAAATGAGAGTGAGTCTTGATGGGCCAGATGGATGGGCCCGTGGCTGGATTGGTAAAGGGCAGAGAGCTCCAGTCCGACTCAGACGCCAGCAAGGTGGAGGTGGAGTACTGGTTTGGGCTGGTATCATCAAAGATGAGCTTGTGGGGCCTTTTCGGGTTGAGGATGGAGTCAAGCTCAACTCCCAGTCCTACTGCCAGTTTCTGGAAGACACCTTCTTCAAGCAGTGGTACAGGAAGAAGTCTGCATCCTTCAAGAAAAACATGATTTTCATGCAGGACAGTGCTCCATCACACGCGTCCAAGTACTCCACAGCGTGGCTGGCAAGAAAGGGTATAAAAGAAGAAAATCTAATGACATGGTCTCCTTGTTCACCTGATCTGAACCCCATTGAGAACCTGTGGTCCATCATCAAATGTGAGATTTACAAGGAGGGAAAACAGTACACCTCTCTGAACAGTGTCTGGGAGGCTGTGGTTGCTGCTGCACGCAATGTTGATGGTGAACAGATCAAAACACTGACAGAATCCATGGATGGCAGGCTTTTGAGTGTCCTTGCAAAGAAAGGTGGCTATATTGGTCACTGATTTGTTTTTGTTTTGTTTTTGAATGTCAGAAATGTATATTTGTGAATGTTGAGATGTTATATTGGTTTCACTGTTAAAAATAAATAATTGAAATGGGTATATATTTGTTTTTTGTTAAGTTGCCTAATAATTATGCACAGTAATAGTCACCTGCACACACAGATATCCCCCTAAAATAGCTATAACTAAAAACAAACTAAAAACTACTTCCAAAACTATTCAGCTTTGATATTAATGAGTTTTTTGGGTTCATTGAGAACATGGTTGTTGTTCAATAATAACATTAATCCTCAAAAATACAACTTGCCTAATAATTCTGCACTCCCTGTAATAAAAGAAGTAGCCAACTTAAGAGCCTTAATTCTGTCCAAAATATCATCTAGTGGGGTCTCCATCTGAAGAGCCTCTTCTAGAGCCTCAAACCAAAAGGCAGCTGCAGTGGTTACAGGAACAATGCATGCTATAGGTTGAAGAAGAAAACCTTGATGAACAAAAATTTTCTTTAGGAGACCCTCTAATTTTTTATCCAAAGGATCAATGAAAGCACAACTGTCTTCAATAGGTATAGTTGTACGCTTAGCCAGAGTAGAAATAGCTCCCTCCACCTTAGGGACCGTCTGCCATGAGTCCTTTATGGTGTCAGAAATGGGAAACATTTTTTTAAAAACAGGAGGGGTAGAGAACGGAATATCTGGTTTATCCCACTCCTTAGTAACAATGTCCGAAATCCTCTTAAGGACCGGAAACACATCAGTGTAAACAGGAACCTCTAAATATTTGTCCATTTTACACAATTTCTCTGGAACTACAATAGGGTCATAATCATCCAGAGTAGCTAAAACCTCCCTGAGCAATAAGTGGAGGTGCTCTAGCTTAAATTTAAATGCCGTCATATCTGAATCTGTCTGAGAGAACATCTTTACTGAATAAGAAATCTCTCCCTCAGACAGCAAATCCCTCATCCCTACTTCCGAACATTGTGAGGGAATAACAGATACGGCTACTAAAGCATCAGAAGGCTCAGCATTTGTTCTTAACCCAGAGCTACTGCGCTTCCATTGCAACCCAGGCAGCTTAGATAAAACCTCTGTGAGGGTAGTATTCATAACTGAAGCCATATCTTGCAAGGTGAAAGAATTAGACGCACTAGAAGTACTTGGCGTCGCTTGTGCATGCGTTACTGGTTGTGACACTTGGGGAGAACGAGATGGCAAAACCTGATTTCCTTCTGTCTGAGAATCATCTAATGCCAAACTTTTATAAGTCAAAATATGCTGTTTGCAATTTATAGACATATCAGTACAAGTGGGATACATTCTAAGAGGGGGTTCAACAATGGCTTCTAAACAAATTGAACAATGAGTTTCCTCAGTGTCAGACATGTTTAACAGACTAGTAATAAAGCAAGCAAGCTTGGAAAACACTTTATTTAATGAAAAAAACACAATTTGCAAAAACAGTACTATACCTTTAAGAGAAAAAAAGGCATACAAAAACTGCAAAACAGGTTAAAATTGCTTGAATTTTTCTGAAATTTTAATAGTGTACCCACTAAGCCTTAGAAGGATTGCACCACAAGTTAATAAGCAATAAACCCCCAAATGAAAAAACCGGATTGAAATATGTCTAAAACCGGTTAAAACCTCTATTAGCACCTGCTGTGGCCCTACCTGCAGTTAGGAAGCGATAATATGGGGTTTAAAGTTTCAATTAGTCCCTCAGAAGACTATCAGGACCTCAGGAGAAGTTGCTTGCTGCTTGTAAATGTAGGCCCCGCCCACCTCACTCGATGTTGCTGGGGCCTACACAAAACTAGCAAAGCCTGCCTGAAAGCCATGTGGGTTATAAACAACCCCAAAGAACCCTCAAGAAAATGTCCCATAAAACCGGAAACGTTACTCCCAGACACAAAAACGTTTGTCCCAAATTCACATAGCAAACTGAGTGCCCACAAAAAATTAACCCTTTATGCAAGCTAGTAAAAACCTCTGATAACACTAGGATTACTGCTTACCCCTCCCCTAATGGGGACACTGTCAGCCTTTCTCAGTTAACACAGTCTCTGCAGAAAATATGACTGAACATACCTCATTGCTGTATAGCAAGAAACAGTTCCTCACACTGAAGTTTTCCTGTACTCCTCAGCTTCTGTGGGAACAGCAGTGGACCTTAGTTACAAATGCTAAGATCATCATCCTCCAGGCAGAAATCTTCATCTATGTCCTGCTTGAGAGTAAATAGTACACACCGGTACCATATAAAAATAACAAAAACTTGATTGAAGATAAAATAAAACTAACAGTTTAACACCTCTTCTCTTTACTCTTCCTGCTTAGAGCCAGCAAAGAGAATGACTGGGGGGTGGAGTTAAGGGGGGAGCTATATAGACAGCTCTGCTGTGGGGCTCTCTTTGCTACTTCCTGTCAGGAAGGACAATATCCCACAAGTTAGGATGAATCCGTGGACTCGGTACATCATGCAAAACAAAGACCTTTTATCACCCGTAATATCAGAAATGATTTCTGCTAGACCAGGTCCAAACAAGGTTTTATAGACAAATGTGAAGAGAAAATGGATATATCAGAGCACACAATCGCCACAAATACAAGTGATGTGTAAGTGAGTTGGCTGTGAGCGAGCCAAGTAAAATAAAATATAACTTTTAATATTGCATATAAAATAAAATAAAGTTGGTGAAGAACATTCACACATATACCGTGCAGGGTTAAAAACACTTAAAAATTGAGAACTGAATGCTGAGATGCCCAGGTAATAACCATTAATGTGGGTTTGAGTGAGAGAATCTGGCAGGGAGGCACCACAAAATGCTCACGGATTGCACAAAAAGCTAAGCTATAAAAGAGGATTGACCTCACACAACAATATATCTATCTAGTGCAATGCTGGAGCAGTGCCTAAGCCTGTCAGAGTCCCAAACAATAGTGTATCAGGTAGTGTAGTAGTTAACAAAACTCGAATATCAAATGTAAGATATAGGACTAATAATAAGAAGAGCCCAAAACAAATACCGGACTAGTATACACTTTGATTACGTATAAGTTGCATTCCCTATAAGGTACCAATTACCACGTAACCCACATAAGGCAAATAGTTTAAGCATTCATAGAGAGCGCCTGATGCGCATTTTAGCCACGCTCGTGGCTTTGTCAAAGGCTAACCCGACTCGCGCCGAACTCACTGTTAAAATAGTGCTGTTAGCCAATAGGGGGTGAGTAATCGTACACACCCCTATGATAATAGCCAATCGTTAGTGACCCATCCGATTGGGTAGTCACCTGTCACATGACTTCTTGGGCAATGACGTACACTTGGAGGCGTATATTGTTGACGCTTATGTAAACGCTTATTATAAGACAGGACTTGTGTATCGGTAACTTGCTAACATTGATCTAGGCTCAAATCAGCTATATTGTATATCAGCTGCTTAACACGGGACATAACCTCCTCAAAAATAAACATCTTGTATATAACGAAAGATCTAAATAAATTCATGATAGTTGTCAATTTCGCCAATGTAATATGTAGTTAGTGAATACTATATAGTGACCATAACCATTATGTTGCATATTAATTGTAATGTTGGTTAAACCACAAGATAAACGGTATCAGATAATGATAAATAGATATCGCATAAGGAGGTGAGATCATCAGAGCTCCGGTACAATCTATATATTCTGTCCGATTGTGTTTCGTTAAAGGAAAGTCACGTAGGAGCTGACATGTTGTATACCTTGTTTAAATTGTTAAGCAGACCGATAGTACACTCAAAACAAGATGATGATATTTTAGTATTTATGTGTCATAATTTTTGATAATAGTAGGATATTATTATAATATTATTAGGTTTTAGGTTCTCAATATATTATAATAGCAATTAGTATTTAACTGTGTTGATAACAAATGATAATGTTATCATAGTATCATTACATTTTCATAATTATACACGGATTAATATGGGGATATCAATAAATGACCGTGTATTAATCCCATAAATGTATATTCTTACTGACATCTAGAAAAATTTAAACAAGCTTATAAAGAGATGAGAAAAATTTAAACAAGCTTATAAAGAGATGAGAGAAGAACTAGATAAAAAAGAAAAAGACATTATACAGACCAAATGTTCCAAAATGAAAAGAGACATTAAAGATTTTGAAAAAGGAAAGATATTCACGTGGGACGACAAACAGTCTAGACGAAGGCCACCAAATAGCTTACCACCACCTAAGAACACACATCAATCGGACTGTGAGTCTTCGGCAGTAGAAGACAGTGACTCAGAAAGCAATGTTAACAGACCCAGCACTAGTAGTTTTTTAGGGAGAGACATAACACATCTCGACAAAGAAAAACGAGACCCACAAGAAGGGGGAAAGGAAAACAGAACTTTGCGAGACCGAACGAGGTGGGGTTACAGGACCGACAATGGGTACAGGAGGAGGGAGGACTGGGGGAAACGACCAAGATGGTAAATGGTGATAATAATAAAAATGACAAACTGCAGGTTATTAATTTAACCAACAGAACTATTACTGAGACTCAACAACAAGTCCTATCTAGAGGTCTGTCCTTCTCCCCCTCCCCCCGTTTGAACAAATTTGAATTAATAAAAGATTTACATCTTTACTGTAGAAAACTTCTATTAAAGAAAATATACAGTACCAATGATGATAATGACACAAGTGATCTTCAAACATTAGACACACTAATTGATTTATTAACCGAAAATGAAGAAAATGAGGAGGTAGAAGTGGAAGAATTTCTAGATAAACAAATTAAATTAAAATCTAAATACATGCCACCAACATCAAAAATACCCCAAATTGAGGTTTTCTTGAAAATGGTCATACATGATTTCCTTAAATTGCCTGATACCATAATCAGAAATATCAGTAAAAAAGAAGAGGAAGCACTTAAAATGATCAATTCGTGGGATGATGTAATCATCAAACCCTCAGATAAAGGGGGTAATATTGTCATTTGGGGAAAAGATGAATATGTTTATGAAGCTAATAAACAATTAAATGATCGCAAATGCTACAAACACCTGTTCTCCAACCCCACCTCCCAGTTCTTAACTAATTACTCTGATTTGATTAACAATGCCAAAAAAGACAATTTAATTAGTCAAAAAGAATGGTCTTTTCTACAAGTTAAGAATCCAAGAATAGCGACTATATACTTTCTACCTAAAATCCACAAAAATAAAGAAAAACCACCAGGTAGACCAATTGTCTCCAGTATAAATAGTCTGTGTGAACAGGGGAGCAAATTCCTTGACTTATACTTAAGAGAGATAGTATGGGCATTACCATCTTATACCCGTGATACAATGGATATTTTGAGTAAAATAAACGATCTAACAATAGATGAAGATTCCCTCCTAATCACGTGTGATGTTGAATCATTGTATACCTCTATCAAACATGAGTTTGGATTGAAAGCAGTTGAATTCTTCTTAAGCATGCAATCTAATGATAAACTTGAAAGAAATAAATTTATAATCAAATTGTTGCAGTTTGTACTTACACACAACTATTTTGTTTTTAATGACAACTTCTACTTGCAAATTCAGGGCACCGCAATGGGGTCATCTTGCGCACCTACATATGCGAACATCTACTTAGGGTGGTGGGAAAGAGAATTTGTTTTCAATGAAAGCATGTCCAAATATACTGACTATATAAATCTGTGGTGTCGGTATATAGACGATCTCTTCATAATATGGACAGGTAGTGCAGAAATATTTAAAGAATTCATATCTATTCTGAATCAAAATGATATGAATCTAAAGTTGACTTACTGTATAAGTAAAAGAATTTCTGGACCTCCATATTTATAAAGATGAGAACAATTGTCTTAAAACTGATCTTTTTAGAAAGGACACGGCTACTAATTCAATTCTACAATATGATAGCTGCCACACCAGGAGTACTAAGAATGCAATCCCAACAGGGGAGTTCTTAAGAATAAGAAGAAACTGCAGTGATTTTCAAATTTTTAATGAACGAGCAAAAGAATTGAAAATAAGATTAAAAAACAGAGGGTATACTCGCAAAATAATCCGAAAAGCGTACCAAAGAGCAAAAAGAACACCAAGGGAGTCATTGTTAATCCCAAAAAAGAAAAAGAAAACAGTTGACAGGGAGGTCAGATTTGTAACCATTTACAATAATAATCATAATAGAATTACTGATATTCTAAATAAACATAGTGGTATTCTAAAATCTGACAGAGATTTATCAGCCTTTATAGGTGACAAAATAAAAACCAGCTGGAGGAGAGCGCCAACGATTGGCAACATGTTGGTCAAAAGTCATTTTACTAAGAGAAAATGCAGCAAATATGTATGTGGAACATACACCTGTGGCACATGCAGTTTTTGCAAATTCATATCTAATGAAAGAGAGTTCATCAGTCGTACTGGAGGTACAAAGCGGATGCTTGGATTTGCCAACTGTAAAACTAAAAATGTGGTTTATTGCTTACTGTGTAAATGTGGAAAGAGGTATATTGGTATAACGACCCGAGAGTTACGTACACGACTGGGGGAGCATGTGAATAGTATTAAGAACTGTATTAAAGATCAAGAGAAAGGCAAAATTCTCACCCCAGTAGCTAAGCATTATGCCAAGAATCATGGCACCAAACCAGACTTAAAGGTCTCAGTACTTCAGGTGATTAAACCGGGAATTAGAGCAGGAAATGTGGAGAGCATGCTGCTCCAGGCAGAATGCCGTTGGATATTCTGGTTAAATACTTTGGCACCATTAGGTCTTAACGAACAAGATGGATATAATTCCTTTTTATAAGACCAGTATATCCATAAACACTTACCACAGATGTCTGGTAAAATCGGATTCAAACAGGAGACTCAGGATGGGTGAGGGACTAAACAGTAAATTGGTAACCTAACATATGTTTAGTAAATATGTATCAATGCCCCCCACCTAACATCTAACTAAATAAGTGTAATATACAGAATGATAAAACTGAGCTACACTACAAATCCTCTATATACTCAGTAAATCATTACGTTTCCTCTGATTATCGAATCAACAATTTACACATTGAATTATTTTAGTTCAATTCCGTACAAACAAATGTGGTACCACAGCTCTATAGACTTAATAGAGATATATAGCTATATATGTTATGCATATAACATCTACCAAAGATGGCAAAAGAACAAAGCCTATTTTTATACCTCTCCTTCTTGCTAATTAATTACTCTTCTCTATATTAATTTTTTGTCAATCCAACATAAGATGTCAGTAAGAATATACATTTATGGGATTAATACACGGTCATTTATTGATATCCCCATATTAATCCGTGTATAATTATGAAAATGTAATGATACTATGATAACATTATCATTTGTTATCAACACAGTTAAATACTAATTGCTATTATAATATATTGAGAACCTAAAACCTAATAATATTATAATAATATCCTACTATTATCAAAAATTATGACACATAAATACTAAAATATCATCATCTTGTTTTGAGTGTACTATCGGTCTGCTTAACAATTTAAACAAGGTATACAACATGTCAGCTCCTACGTGACTTTCCTTTAACGAAACACAATCGGACAGAATATATAGATTGTACCGGAGCTCTGATGATCTCACCTCCTTATGCGATATCTATTTATCATTATCTGATACCGTTTATCTTGTGGTTTAACCAACATTACAATTAATATGCAACATAATGGTTATGGTCACTATATAGTATTCACTAACTACATATTACATTGGCGAAATTGACAACTATCATGAATTTATTTAGATCTTTCGTTATATACAAGATGTTTATTTTTGAGGAGGTTATGTCCCGTGTTAAGCAGCTGATATACAATATAGCTGATTTGAGCCTAGATCAATGTTAGCAAGTTACCGATACACAAGTCCTGTCTTATAATAAGCGTTTACATAAGCGTCAACAATATACGCCTCCAAGTGTACGTCATTGCCCAAGAAGTCATGTGACAGGTGACTACCCAATCGGATGGGTCACTAACGATTGGCTATTATCATAGGGGTGTGTACGATTACTCACCCCCTATTGGCTAACAGCACTATTTTAACAGTGAGTTCGGCGCGAGTTGGGTTAGCCTTTGACAAAGCCACGAGCGTGGCGAAATGCGCATCAGGCGCTCTCTATGAATGCTTAAACTATTTGCCTTATGTGGGTTACGTGGTAATTGGTACCTTATAGGGAATGCAACTTATACGTAATCAAAGTGTATACTAGTCCGGTATTTGTTTTGGGCTCTTCTTATTATTAGTCCTATATCTTACATTTGATATTCGAGTTTTGTTAACTACTACACTACCTGATACACTATTGTTTGGGACTCTGACAGGCTTAGGCACTGCTCCAGCATTGCACTAGATAGATATATTGTTGTGTGAGGTCAATCCTCTTTTATAGCTTAGCTTTTTGTGCAATCCGTGAGCATTTTGTGGTGCCTCCCTGCCAGATTCTCTCACTCAAACCCACATTAATGGTTATTACCTGGGCATCTCAGCATTCAGTTCTCAATTTTTAAGTGTTTTTAACCCTGCACGGTATATGTGTGAATGTTCTTCACCAACTTTATTTTATTTTATATGCAATATTAAAAGTTATATTTTATTTTACTTGGCTCGCTCACAGCCAAATCACTTACACATCACTTGTATTTGTGGCGATTGTGTGCTCTGATATATCCATTTTCTCTTCACATTTGTCTATGTTTATGCTAGGATATAGAGCACCCCCCTGCCCATTTAATTAGCTTAGAGATTGATTCTCTTTACACAGGGTTGATACACTTTGCTTCCCTGTATGATACATAATATAATTAAGTTGGGGACTCAAATTCAACTTTAATGTATATTTCTCTCCATACGTCTATATAACCAAACAAGGTTTTACCCTTGTAAGGAAAAGCCAGAAGCTGGAACTTAGAGGTAACATCCGCTGACCAAGATTTTAGCCACAACGCACTGCAGACTAGGAAAGTGAAGCCAGACATCTTGGCTCCCAGTCTAATAACTTGCATGTTAGCATCAGAAATAAAGGAATTGGCTAGTTTCAGAGCCTTAATCCTATCTTTAATCTCCTCCAACAGACTTTCTACTAAAATAGATTCAGACAAGGCGTTACACTAATAAGATGCCGCACTCGCCACTGTGGCAATACAAACCGCAGGTTGCCATTGAAGACCTTGATGAACATACATCTTCTTCAAATAAGGCTCCAGCTTTTTGTCCTTGGATTCGTTAAAGGAGCAGCTATCCTCTATAGGGATCATAGTTCTCTTAGCCAGAGTAGAAATAACCCCTCCTACTTTAGGCACTGTGCGCCATGAATCTTTAATAGAGGCAGCAAAATGAAACATCTTTTAAAATCATGAGACGGGGAGAAAGGTATCCCTGGCTTCACCTATTCCTTTGAAATACTCTCCGCCACATGGTCTGAAACAGGAAACACTTCCACAGAAGAAGGAACATCATAGTATTTATTAAACTTACTTGACTTCTTGGGGTTGACGATGACAGAAGTATCAGAGTGTCATGAACCAAGCCTCCAGACGAAAAAGAAAAAGAAAAGGTCTGGGAGGCATTCTGCTAAGAAGGGCTGTGTGGGGATTTGAACCTGTGGCTCTGTGGTTGCTATTTCTGTTTGCTTACATGTTGAGCCACAGCCAGTTCTAGGAATAGCAAGGAACTTAAAAGATCTGATAAATAACTATTTGCCTTACTTGTTATTACACCTGTGCAACACACAGGTGTTCTCAATTCTGGAATTAATCAGAACCAACCCTGTGCAAAACCTCCCTATTTAAGGATGGCTTTTAGTCTGCATTGGTGTCTTCACATTGGATCTGTTTTGTCAAGTCAGAACCTGTTTCCTGTACTTCTTTGGAGAAAGATTTCACCTTTGCACCTGTTTACAAGGTATTACCAGGAGAAAGCCTTTACCTTTAAACCTGTTACCAATCTACAAGTTTGTTTCATGCTTTATGCAATTCCTGCACCAAGCTATTGCCAGGAGACAGACTTCACCTTTGCACCTGTTTACAAGGTATTACCAGGAGAAAGCCTTTACCTTTAAACCTGTTACCAGTTTGCAAGTTTGTTTCCTGCCTTATGCATTTCCTGCACTCAGCAATTACAAGGAGAGAGACTTTACCTTTAAATCTGTTACCAGTTTGCAAGTTGTTTCCTGCATTGTGCAATTCCTGCACTCAGCAATTACAAGGAGAAAGACTTTACCTTTAAACCTGCTACCTGTTCACAAGTTGTGTTCTGCCTTGTGCAAATCTTACATTTCAGTTATTACCAGGAGAAAGACTTTCCTTTTTGAATCTGCATCTCTGCTTACTAGTTTTCTTTCTTTTCACTCCTGCTGTATGTGGTCTTAACATACCTGAGTAGCATATTTAAATATCCTGCAAGTATTTGCTTAAACAAAGTATTTTGTTGTTTAAATAAATTTGTTTTCATTTTCAATCAGTATGGCTTCTACTAATCTTCCTTTAAAGCAACTGTTCCAGACAATGAGGCTCTCACATGATATCCTGAGACAGAACATGACAGAATGTGAAGACCTTAAAAGAGAGCCCTCTGGGATTATTGCTATATTGGATTCAGTGTTAAAGTTTATTAAGGACATACTCATTAACTTTATGGAGCTGGTGGAAATGTTATCTCTCCCAACCGAAACCTTGTCTAAAGTTACCTCCCAAACAAGGAAAGGTTTTAAAGAACCCTTAACAGAAGAGGAGAAAATTCGGCGAAGACAGCTTAACCTCTGTTTCTATTGTGGGGGAACTGGTCACCACATCACAGGGTGTCCAGTAAGACCCCCTAGAGGATCAAGTCGAGATATAGCCAAGTTTAAAATGGACTCTGATGTTAAGGGAACAAATTATTCTTCCACTAGCAAACTTAAAGATACTCCTGGAGAGGATCCAGCTACTGAGAATACATCAATTCTACAAACAACCGTTTCTAACACGCTTCAAGAAATGGTACCTGATTTGAAACAGATGGTCATTGGGAGTACAACTCCAACTACATTCATTACCCATACCACTGCATCTGTTTCTGCATCAACCACATTGGGGAACTCTGCAAAAATACCTCCTGGAAATCCTGCACATTACCTTGTTTCTGCCCTGGCTGGAGATCCAGCTAACAAATGTCACTCATCAGACATAAAAGTGACAAACCTTCCAGCTAAATCAGACTCTGCCAATTCTAAAGATCCACACCTCCTTGCACCACCTTCACCCAGCTACTCATTGACTGAGAAAGAATTGGATGAGATGGTTGAATTGGATATAAATGGCACAGAAAATGAATTCCTGGACTCTGAAGGAGAGGTCATACTTTACCCGGAGGTACTCTACCCATCAGGCAGATATGACCCAGATAACAAATTCCTTGACTCTGAAGGAGAGGTCTTTTCCTACCCGGAGGTACTCTGCCCATCAGCCAGTCCATTGCAAGCTGCTGGGTATAATCAGGAACCTCTAAATCAAAACTATCTTGGTTTTTCAGCTCTTGTTATGCCTACAGGGATATCTTCTAAGGGTCCCCAATCTCAGGCAGCTGTTCCAAGCAAAGAATCCATTCCATCTGATTGTATTAGGGCTTCAAATGGAACACTTGTTCGTAAATCCCACCTTCAGATGTTTGAACAGGCTTTGAGCGCCCAGAGTGCGCTCTTTGGAGGGGGCATCTGTCATGAACCAAGCCTCCAGACGAAAAAGAAAAAGAAAAGGTCTGGGAGGCATTCTGCTAAGAAGGGCTGTGTGGGGATTTGAACCTGTGGCTCTGTGGTTGCTATTTCTGTTTGCTTACATGTTGAGCCACAGCCAGTTCTAGGAATAGCAAGGAACTTAAAAGATCTGATAAATAACTATTTGCCTTACTTGTTATTACACCTGTGCAACACACAGGTGTTCTCAATTCTGGAATTAATCAGAACCAACCCTGTGCAAAACCTCCCTATTTAAGGATGGCTTTTAGTCTGCATTGGTGTCTTCACATTGGATCTGTTTTGTCAAGTCAGAACCTGTTTCCTGTACTTCTTTGGAGAAAGATTTCACCTTTGCACCTGTTTACAAGGTATTACCAGGAGAAAGCCTTTACCTTTAAACCTGTTACCAATCTACAAGTTTGTTTCATGCTTTATGCAATTCCTGCACCAAGCTATTGCCAGGAGACAGACTTCACCTTTGCACCTGTTTACAAGGTATTACCAGGAGAAAGCCTTTACCTTTAAACCTGTTACCAGTTTGCAAGTTTGTTTCCTGCCTTGTGCATTTCCTGCACTCAGCAATTACAAGGAGAGAGACTTTACCTTTAAATCTGTTACCAGTTTGCAAGTTGTTTCCTGCATTGTGCAATTCCTGCACTCAGCAATTACAAGGAGAAAGACTTTACCTTTAAACCTGCTACCTGTTCACAAGTTGTGTTCTGCCTTGTGCAAATCTTACATTTCAGTTATTACCAGGAGAAAGACTTTCCTTTTTGAATCTGCATCTCTGCTTACTAGTTTTCTTTCTTTTCACTCCTGCTGTATGTGGTCTTAACATACCTGAGTAGCATATTTAAATATCCTGCAAGTATTTGCTTAAACAAAGTATTTTGTTGTTTAAATAAATTTGTTTTCATTTTCAATCAGTATGGCTTCTACTAATCTTCCTTTAAAGCAACTGTTCCAGACAATGAGGCTCTCACATGATATCCTGAGACAGAACATGACACAGAGTCGTCCAAAGTAGCCAAAACCTCCTTTAACAGTACAAGAAGGTGTTCAAGCTTAAATCTGAAGTTTACTTCTTCAGTGTCAGATGAAAAAATTATACTGTCCGAATCTGAGATTTCATCCTCAGAGGCTACCGACATATCCTCCTCATCAGACTTATGAGGTAGGGCAACCAGCGTAGCAGTAGATGGAACAGAAACCTTACTATCTGAAAGTCTAATTTTCCTCTTACGTTTTCCCAGCATAGGAAAAGTAGATAATGCCGCAGATACTGCAGAAGATACCTGTGCAGAAAAATCTGCAGGTAAATAAACTCCTCCAGGAGGCTGAGAGGAACTGCAGGGCACTGTGTGTGACGCCATAGAGGCTTGGGACATTTGAGGTGAAAGCTGTGGCATAGCCTGAGCAGCATTATCCTGAGAGACATTAGGCTCAGAGATAAAAAATGTATCTCTACATTTTAAAGTTTTATCTAGACATAAGGTACAAAATAACACAGCCTGGTTCTCCAGATACAATAAGCATTTGTCCATATGAACAGACGCCTGCTCCGTATAACAGAAAAACAGAATTTATGCTTACCTGATAAATTTCTTTCTCTTGTGATGTATTGAGTCCACGGATTCATCCATACTTGTGGGATATTCTCCTTCCATACAGGAAGTAGCAAAGAGAGAACCCACAGCAGAGCTGTCTATATAGCTCCTCCCTTAGCTCTGCCCCCCAGTCATTCGACCGAAGGCTATGAAGAAAAAGGAAAAACTATAGGGTGCAGTGGTGACTGAAGTTTTTTAATTAAAAATATACTACCTGTCTTAAACAGACAGGGCGGGCCGTGGACTCGATACATCACAAGAGAAAGAAATTTATCAGGTAAGCATAAATTCTGTTTTCTCTTGTAAGATGTATCGAGTCCACGGATTCATCCCTACTTGTGGGATACCAATACCAAAGCTTTAGGACACGGATGAAGGGAGGGACAAGACAGGTACCCTAAATGGAAGGCACCACTGCTTGTAAAATCTTTCTCCCAAAAATAGCCTCAGAAGAAGCAAAAGTATTGAATTTGTAAAATTTGGAAAAAGTATGAAGCGAAGACCAAGTCGCCGCCTTACAAATCTGTTCAACAGAAGCCTCATTTTTAAAAGCCCATGTGGAAGCCACTGCTCTAGTAGAATGAGCAGTAATTCTTTCAGGAGGCTGCTGGCCAGCAGTCTCATAAGCCAAACGGATGATGCTTTTCAGCCAAAAGGAAAGAGAGGTAGCTGTAGCCTTTTGACCTCCCCGTTTACCAGAATAAATAACAAACAATGAAGATGTTTGACGGAAATCTTTAGTTGCTTGTAAGAAGAACTTTAAAGGACGAACCACATCAAGATTGTGCAACAGACGTTCCTTCTTTGATGAAGGATTAGGACACAGAGAAGGAACAACAATCTCCTGATTGATATTCCTATTAGAAACAACCTTAGGAAGAAACCCAGGTTTGGTACGCAAAACCACCTTATCTGCATGGAAAACTAGGTAAGGTGAGTCACACTGTAAAGCAGGTAACTCAGAAACTCTTCAAGCCGAAGAGATAGCTACTAAAAACAAAACTTTCCAAGATAGAAGCTTAATATCTATGGAATGCATAGGTTCAAACGGAACCCCTTGAAGAACATTAAGAACCAAATTTAGGCTCCATGGTGAAGCAACAGGTTTAAATTCAGGCTTGATCCTGACCAAGGCCTGACTAAACGCTTGAACGTCTGGGACATCTGCCAGACGTTTGTGTAAAAGAATAGACAAAGCAGATATTTGTCCTTTTAAGGAACTATCTGATAATCCCTTCTCCAATCCTTCTTGGAGAAAGGACAAAATACTAGGAATCCTAATCTTACTCCATAAGTAACCCTTGGATTCACACCAACAAAGATATCTGTGCCAAATCTTATGATAGATTTTCCTGGTAACAGGCTTTCTAGCCTGAATCAGGCGATCAATGACCGACTCAGAGAAACCACGCTTTGATAGAATCAGGCGTTTAATCTCCAAGCAGTCAGACGCAGATAAATTAGATTTGGATGGTTGAATGGACCTTGGATTAGAAGGTCCTGCCTCATTGGCAGAGTCCACGGTGGAACAGATGACATGTCCACCAGGTCTGCATACCAAGTCCTGCGTGGCCACGCAGGCACTATCAGAATCACCGAAGCTCTCTCCTGCTTGATTCTGGCAACCAGACGTGGGAGGAGAGGAAACGGTGGAAATACATAAGCCAGATTGAAGGACCAGGGCACTGCTAGAGCATCTATCAGTACCGCCTGGGGATCCCGGGACCTGGACCCGTAACAAGGAAGTTTGGCGTTCTGTCAGGACACCATCAGATCCAATTCTGGTGTGCCCCATAGCTGAGTCAGCTGGGGAAATACCTCCAGATGGAGCTCCCACTCCCCCGGATGAAAAGACTGACGACTTAGGAAATCCGCCTCCCAGTTCTCTACCCCTGGGATATGGATTGCTGAGAGATGGCAAGAGTGATCCTCCGCCCATCGGATTATTTTGGTTACCTCCATCATCGCTAGAGAACTCAATGTTTCTCCTTGATGATCGATATAGGCTACAGTCGTGATGTTGTCCGACTGAAATCTGATGAATTTGGCCGCAGCTAGCTGAGACCATGCCTGAAGCGCATTGAATATCGCTCTCAGTTCTAGAATGTTTATCGAGAGGAGAGATTCCTCTCGAGACCATAAGCCCTGTGCTTTCAGGGATTTCCAGACTGCACCCCAGCCTAGCAGGCTGGCATCTGTCGTTACTATGAGCCACTCTGGCCTGCGGAAACACATTCCCTAAGACAGGTGGTCCTGAGACAACCACCAGAGAAGAGAATCTTTGGTCTCTTGGTCCAGATGCAGTTGAGGAGATAAATCTGCATAATCCCCATTCCACTGTTTGAGCATGCATAGTTGCAGTGGTCTGAGGTGTAGGCGGGCATAAGGAACTATGTCCATTGCCGCTACCATGAGTCCGATTACCTACATACACTGAGCCACTGATGGCCGAGGAATAGAATGAAGAGCTCGGCAAGTGATTAAAAGTTTTGATTTTCTGACCTCCGTCAGAAATATTTTCATTTCTACCAAGTCTATCAGAGTCCCTAGGAAGGAAACTCTTGTGAGAGGGACGAGAGAACTCTTTTTTATGAGTGAGATGGGTGGTAACTAGCCAGAGAACAAGCTATTATGCTATTGTTCGTTTCCAGGTTGAGCGCTTCTCTCTTTTTATTTATGCAAATTATGACATTTTGGGAAGTCTCCCTAAGTGTGATGCGGGAATCCAGACGTGGACCCGTTGCTCAGTGTGCCTAGAGGGTTATGGCTGCACCTCACTGACGAGGCCCACAACAGGCCGAAACGTACGTCTGGGGTTTTGCTGTTTCTCTCGTTCAGAGAAGGATTGCCTGGTATTTCGGGGCTGGACTGTACTGTGAAGTCAGGATCAGACTGATATGCTTCAGGAAAGTTTTTCTCTGTGAAAGGCACATGTTGAGCAAAAAGAGGCTGCTTCTTGGGTGGTAACTAGCCAGAGAACAAGCTATTATGCTATTGTTCGTTTCCAGGTTGAGCGCTTCTCTCTTTTTATTTATGCAAATTATGACATTTTGGGAAGTCTCCCTAAGTGTGATGCGGGAATCCAGACGTGGACCCGTTGCTCAGTGTGCCTAGAGGGTTATGGCTGCACTTCACTGACGAGGCCCACAACAGGCCGAAACGTACGTCTGGGGTTTTGCTGTTTCTCTCGTTCAGAGAAGGATTGCCTGGTATTTCGGGGCTGGACTGTACTGTGAAGTCAGGATCAGACTGATATGCTTCAGGAAAGTTTTTCTCTGTGAAAGGCACATGTTGAGCAAAAAGAGGCTGCTTCTTGGGTGGTAACTAGCCAGAGAACAAGCTATTATGCTATTGTTCGTTTCCAGGTTGAGCGCTTCTCTCTTTTTATTTATGCAAATTATGACATTTTGGGAAGTCTCCCTAAGTGTGATGCGGGAATCCAGACGTGGACCCGTTGCTCAGTGTGCCTAGAGGGTTATGGCTGCACCTCACTGACGAGGCCCACAACAGGCCGAAACGTACGTCTGGGGTTTTGCTGTTTCTCTCGTTCAGAGAAGGATTGCCTGGTATTTCGGGGCTGGACTGTACTGTGAAGTCAGGATCAGACTGATATGCTTCAGGAAAGTTTTTCTCTGTGAAAGGCACATGTTGAGCAAAAAGAGGCTGCTTCTTGGGTGGTAACTAGCCAGAGAACAAGCTATTATGCTATTGTTCGTTTCCAGGTTGAGCGCTTCTCTCTTTTTATTTACGCTTTCCTTGTAAACCAAGCAGTTTAGAGAAAACCTCTGTGAGGGTTTTATTCATAACTATGGCCATGTCTTGTAAAGTAAATGAATTTGATGCATTAGAGGTACTTGTCGTCACTTGTACGGGCGTTACTGGTTGTGACACTTGGGGAGAGCTAGATGCTAAACCCTCATTTCTTTCTAACTGAGAATCATCTATTGCAATATTTTTAAGTGCTAAAATATGCTCTTTATAATCTATAGACATATTAGTGCAAGTGGGACACATTCTAAGAAGGGGTTCCACAATGGCTTCTAAACACATAGAACAAGGATTTTCCTTGGTGTCAGACATGTTAAACAGGCTAGTAATGAAACAAACAAGCTTGGAAAACACTTTAATCAAAGAAAATAACACTTTAAACAAAAACGGTACAGCTTTTTGTGCAGAAAAAAAGCTGCACAAACTCTGCAAAACAGTGTAAAAAAGCAGTAAACAAACAAAATTTTTACAGTAGCATCATAAAGCCTTAGTAACTTTGCACCACTATGCAGATAAACAATTAACCCCTTAATGTAAAAACCGGATTGAAAAAACTTCAAAACCGGTAATATAACGTTCAGCACCTTGCCACAGCTCTGCTGTGGCGCCTACCTGCCCTTTAGGAACGATTTGTGGGGAAAAAAACCTCTTTACAGCCCTCACATACAGCAGGAATCTCTGGAGAAGTAGCTGGATGCTTCTGAGGTAAATAAACTGTGCAACTGAAAATAGGCCCCTCCCACCTCACTCAATGTTATGGGGCCTAAAAGAAACACCACAGAGTGTTTCTTAAACTAGCCATGTGGGTTAATAACCATTAAACAAGCCACAAAGACCCCTTAAAGTTCCTCAAAAAACGTTATATTTGTAATTAAACCAAAACGTTTTTTCCTATTAGTGTCACCAGTAACTATGAGCCCTTTATGCAAGCTTGGATTCTTCTTTTACTGAATACAGCTTACCTTTCCCTCATGGGGATATTGCCAGTCTTTTCTAGAAATAACAGTCTGTCTAGAAAAAAATAGACTGAACATACCTTAATGCAGTTTAGCCTGCAAACTGTTCACCCAACTGAAGTTTTCCTGTACTCTTCAGCCCTTGTGAGAACTGCAGTGGATCTTAGTTACAAAATGCTAAGATCATCATCCTCCTTGCAGAAATCTTCATCCCTTTTCTGCCAGAGAGTAAATAGTACACACTGGTACCATTTAAAATAACAAACTTTTGCTTGAGAAAATAAAAACTAACATTTTTGTCACCACACTCACTTTACCCTTCCTAGCAGTTAAGCAGGCAAAGAGAATGACTGGGGGGTGGAGCTAAGGGAGGAGCTATATAGACAGCTCTGCTGTGGGTGCTCTCTTTGCCACTTCCTGTAGGGAAGGAGAATATCCCACAAGTATGGATGAATCCATGGGCTCGATACCTGTTACAAGAGAAAATATATATATTTTTTAAATGACTGTCTCTTTAAATATTTCAAAGCGGAATTGCGATTAAAAATACACCCTAACTAAGGACCTCTACACCTCAGCAGAACTGATACCCTTTCACAGTATAGAAAATCTAGTCAGACACAGGGTTATATCAGGAGAAATCTTTCCGGTCTAGCAGGCACAGCAGACGACGTTCTAATTAAATCTTGAGAGCGGAAGCGTGTAGGTTATGTGATCGCATGTGATCGTGATTTAAAATGTCCAATCACAAGCTGGAAGCCAAGATTTTTGCAGTCTTGCACTAAACTAATATTCTAGTTTACATCGCAGCTGCTATCTAAACCATTAAACCATTTTAAGACCATGGTGTCAAGGTTTTTTCCCTGTTTTGTTTGCCATGTGCTGCTGGCAGCCATTTTACTCACCTCTCTTGCTGGCTCTGGTGCATACTGTGTGATGCTGCTCATTTCCTGCACTTCCTTTTATGGCCAGACTGGTATACATCATCCGTGTGAGACAGGATGCAGTCTCAGAATTGTGATGTCATCACTTATTATTTAAAGAACCTCTGTTCAGTATGCTTTGCCCTTGCATTGTCTCAGACCTGTTTGTGAGAGCTCCTGTCTGACGTCCCTCCTGGTTCCTGATCCCTGGCTTGTTCCTGACTCTGCTGTTCTCCTTGTTCCTGATTCCGGCTCGTCTGACTACTCGCTTTGGATCCTGAATCCGCTCGTCTGACTACCAGTTCTGGTTTTGATTCCTGGCATGTTATTTGACTTGTGGACTTTTTAATATTTTTTGCTATTAATAAAGGTGTGATTATTTTTGCACTTCTCGTCTCAGTCTGATTCCTGGCACCCTGACATTATGCAAGGGCCATGAATCCTGATTGTGCTAATAATCTACCTTTACCTGCCATAATATCAAGGATGGATTAACAGGATCACCGCTTGGATCAATTTGCACTAGCCCTGCAAACCCTGCTGACTCGCACTGCACATTTGGACCAAAGTGTCCCGCAACTTATGGCTACTCCTGTTTCCGCTGCTGCACCTAATCCTACCAGGAGCATGTCCGGTTCTGCACCTCTACCTCAGCGATATGGAGGCGATCCTAATCAGTGCAGAGGGATTTTGAACCAGGTGGGCATTTACTTTGAGATGTTACCTCAGGCATTTCCCTCTGACAGAGCTAAGGTGGGATTTATCTTCTCGTTACTCTCTGACACAGCTCTTGCCTGGGCTAATCCCTTGTGGGAGACTAATAAACCTGTGATTTCAAATTACCCTGCATTTGTGGCCTCCTTTCAAAGGGTATTTGATGTTCCGGCTCGCGGCGGAGAGGGCCTTTAGGAGGAGGGAGGGGCTCTGCCTCTATTGTGGGTTACAGGGTCACCTTTTGAAGTCTTGTCCTACACGGCCGGGGCAGACCTTGGGTGGTTTATCCTCGTCCCCGGAACAGCTTAAGGAGAAACCTTTGGTTACGGTTGTCCTTTCCTGGGTGGACTCCTCCATAGTCACTCAGGCTCTTGTTGACTCTGGTGCTGCGGGCTATTTCATTGACAGTGCTTTTGTATCAAAGCACTCCATTCCTGTTTTGCCTCCGTCCGTTCCGCTTGCTATTGAGGCCATTGATGGCAGGCCCTTTCAGCCCGCACTCATTACTCACAAAACTGCTCCGTTATTCATGGCTGTTGGAGTTCTCCATTTTGAAACCCTTTGCATTTTCCGGTTGTTCTGTGTTATCCCTGGCTCCAACAGCACAAACCCAGTCTCGACTGTTGCAGGTCCGAAATGTTGTCGTGGTCTCCGCAATGTATTTCCACTTGTATTCAGAAAGCAGTTAAAGTCTTGTGCACTTCTTCGATATCTCAATTGCCAGAGGAATACCGAGAGTTCCTAGACGTTTTTGACAAGGTGCGTGCCGGTACATTGCCTCCTCACCGGTCTTACGATTGTGCCATGGACCTGCAACCCGGAGCCATTCTTCCTCGGGGCCGGGTTTACCCTCTGTCTGTTGCAGAGAATTGTGCTATGGAGGAGTATGTTGCCGATGCTCTGTCACGGGGGATCATCCACAAATCCTGCTCTTCTGCAGGTGCTGGCTTCTTCTTTGGGAAGAAAAAGGGTGGCAAGTTAAGACCATGCATCAATTATAGGGGTCTTAATCGTCTTACCATTAAGAATGCTTACCCTATTCCGCTCATTACGGAACTCTTTGACCGCCTTAAGGGAGCTACGGTCTTTACTAAACTTGATTTGAGAGGAGCGTACAATCTCATTAGGATGTCCTACGAGATATGTTGCAACAGTGTGTTGTGGTGTAACTAGACGACATCCTCATACACTCACCCAGACTTGAGGTTCATCGTTCTGAGGATACACGGGTTCTTCAGAGACTACGTGAGAACGGCCTGTTTTGTAAACTCGAGAAATGTGAGTTCCATCAGACTCAAGTAACCTTCCTATGTTATGTTATCTCCGCTGCAGGGTTCTCCATGGATCCTGACAAGTTATCTGCAGTTCTGCAGTGGCCTCGCCCAGTTGGTCTTCGGTCTATTCAACGTTTTTTGTGGTTCGCCAATTACTATAGAAAGTTTAAGGCCTTTGATAGTCTTAAGACTGCCTTTGCTGCTGTTCTAGTTCTGGCTCATCCTAACCCTGTCCTGCCTTTCGTTCTTGAGGTCGATGCGTCTGAGACTGGAGTAGGTGCCCTCTTGTCTCAACGTCCTACGCCTGACGGTTCCTTGCATTCGTGTGTTTTCTTCTCTAAGAAATTGTCTCCAGCGGAGTGCAATTATGAAATTGGCGACAGAGAATTACTAGCCATAATTTTATCACTCAAGGAATGAAGGCATCTTCTCGAGGGTACTAGTGTGCCAGTGCTCATTCTTACTGACCACAAGAATTTAACTTATCTATCTGAAGCAAAACGTTTGTCGCCCCGACAGGCCAGATAGGCACTATTTTTGTCTCGGTTTAATTATGTGGTCTCCTACCTGCCTGGTAGTAAGAATGTTAGGGCTGATGCCCTATCTCGACAATTTTCGCCTCTGTCCAAGGAGGAGTCTGTACCTACTCCAGTTACACCTCCTGACCATATTTTGGCTACCATATGTACTAATTTGACTTCTCCCTTGGGGGAGGAGATCCTGGCTGCACAAATCAATGCACCTCCTGAGAAACCTAGTGGTAAGTGTTTTGTTCCTGAGAGTCTTCGAACTAAGCTTTTGCACACTTACCAGTATCCTAAAGCCGCAGGTCACCCAGGCAAGAACCACATGACTTGGTCTGTCACTCGACAATTCTGGTGGCCAGGTCATCGTTCTGATGTTGCTGCGTATGTTGTCTCCTGCTCAGTTTGTGCACAGAATAAGACTCCTCAACGTCTTCCTGTGGGTCTTCTTCAACCTATTGCTAATGGTGAGCGTCCTTGGACACATATTTCCATGGACTTCATTGTTGAACTCCCTGTTTCCAATGACAATACTGTTATCCTTATGGTGGTTGACCGTTTTTCTAAAATGTCAAGTTGCCTACCGCTCAGGAGCTTGCTTCTATTTTTGCCCGGGAGGTCTTCCGTTTACATGGGTTACCCAAGGAGATAGTGTTGGACCAGGGTAGCCAGTTTGTCTCCAGATTTTGGCGTTCCTTTTGTGCTCAAATGGGGATCCAGCTTTCCTTCTCCTCGGCATATCACCCTCAATCCAATGGGGCTGCGGAACGGTCTAATCAAGCTCTGGAACAGTTCTTCCGTTAATATGTCTCAGATCACCACAATAATTGGTCTGAACTGTTACCTTGGGCAGAGTTTGCTCGTAATAGTGCTATTAATGCTTCCTCCAAGTTATCCCCGTTCATGGCGAATTATGGGTTTCAACCATCCTTATTGCCCGATTCATTCATGTCTCAGGGTATTCTGGCTTTGGAGGAGCATCTCTAGCAACTCCATTCCAAGTGGGTGCAGATTCAGGACTGCCTTCATCGTTCTATGCAGCGCCAAAAGTTCCAGGCTGATCGTAGGCATTTGCCCACGCCTTCCTACCAGGTTGGTGAGAGAGTTTGGCTGTCCTCCTTGAACTTGAACCTTCGTGTGCCTTCCAGTAAACTGGCTCCCCATTATGTTGGTCCTTTTCGAATACTCCGACGGATCAATCCTGTGGGCTACACTCTTGACCTTCCTCCTGCAATGTGCATCTCCAATGTTTTTCATGTCTCCCTCTTGAAACCATTGGTTTGTAATCGGTTTACCACTGTGTTGCCTTGTCCCCGTCCTATCTTTGTTGAAAACCATGAGGAGTATGAGGTCAGCAGCATTATTGACTCTCGTATGTCCAGGGGCCGCGTACAGTATTTGGTTCTGATTTACTGGAGGGGCTATGGTCCAGAGGAGCTCTCATGGGTTCCCTCCTCTGATGTTCATGTCCCGCCCTCCTCAGTGCCTTCCATGTCCGTTTCCCCAATAAGCCTTTTGTCCTCCTGCGGGGGAGGGGTCGTTGAGGGGAGAGTACCGTCAGGATTTTTTCCCTGTTTTGTTTGCCATGTGTTGCTGGCAGCCATCTTACTCACCTCTCTTGCTGACTCTGGAGCATACTGTGTGATGCTGCTGATTTCCTGCACTTCCTTTTATGGCCAAACTGGTATACATCATCCGTGTGAGACAGGATGCAGTCTCAGAATTGTGATGTCATCACTTATTATTTAAAGGGCCTCTGTTCAGTATGCTTTGCCCTTGCGTTGTCTCAGACCTTTTTGTGAGAGCTCCTGTGTATTACCTGGCTGTCTGACGTCCCTCCTGGTTCCTGATTCGTGGCTTGTTCCTGACTCTGCTGTTCTCCTTGTTCCTGATTCCGGCAGGTCTGACTACTCGCTTTGGCTCCTGACTCGGCTCGTCTGACTACTCGCTTTGGCTCCTGACTCAGCTCGTCTGACTACCAGCTCTGGTTTTGATTCCTGGCTTGTTATTTGACTTGTGGACTTTTTATTATTTTTTGCTATTAATAAAGGTGTGATTATTTTTGCATTTCTCGTCTCAGTCTGATTCCTGGCACCCTGACACATGGCAAGCTGAAGTTTTTACATGCAACATCTAGCTTGTGGTTGGACATTTTACATAAAGCACATCCAGTCACCACGTAATGATGCATGTAAAAAGACTGCTATGTTTTTAATCTTTTCAATTGCTTTATGCCTGAAGAAACGACCGGTGTATGGTCCAGAAACGCGTTTTCAAACCAGGTTTCAACTTAAATTGTGAGCGCTTTTTCAACTATCTTTACATTTTGTAATAGCAGAAATACATTATGAGGCGCCCCTTGTCTTTTTGATTTTCACAGAGGTGACCCTTTCATCTGGTTGTAGAAGTGGAGCAGCCTTTTATTGTTTCACATATACTTTGGGCAATTCAGGATTGTATCATATGTTTATATTTCATTGGACATTGCCTATGATTCAAAACCACTTATATTATTATTGGTTTTGACACTTTGAATTCAATATTTGTATTTATTATTTATAGCAATTATTGGTTTTGTACAAGAAAGGAAAAAGGAAACACAGCACATCCATGATTCACAGTATCGTTTTATTCACCAAAAAATGACACGCAACATAAATACACTTACAGGATAGAAGTGTATGGAAAGCATTTCGGCACAATGCCAACTCGATAAAACCGCTGTTATCCTCGAGGGGATTCCAAAGACGCCGACCTACAGAGGTTTTATCGAGTTGGCATTGTGCCGAAGTGCTTTCCTTACACTTCTATCCTGTAAGTGTATTTATGTTGCGTGTCATTTTATGGTGAATAAAAAGATACTGTGAATCGCGGATGCAGTGTTTTTCCTTTTTCCTTTCTTGTACAGCTTCTTGCCTTGGGATCGAACACAGTTGGAGTGCTGTAAATATTCGGCTGCTCCGCACACAGCAGGACAACTTATAACACCCACATTAAGTGATTCACCAAAATCGCACTCCTTTTAAACGTATTGACTAGACCTTACAGGACTGATCATGTTGGGACTAAGTTAAGTGTGCATACTACTTTCGTTATATATTGTATTATACGTTTTTTTTACTGTGTGTCTTTTGAATAGTGTGTACTTTCTGGGTTTTATTGCGATGCTTATCATCTATCAGTTTTTGCTATATCTTGTTTCAGTGTTTATACGGCAGCAATATGACTCAGGAAGGGCGTTCTGAGATAAACAATGAAATATATATTGAGACACATAGAGAGATACTTCATGATACTAATCAAAGAGATAATGGAGATTTGTATGATAGGACTAATACGATTAATGTGAATTACAATACACATGCAGATATGCTTAAATATAGAGTGAGATCATATGAATTGTTGGGAGAGTCTGATACTAATAATATTTTGGTAGAGGATGGTTTGTCACTATTAAGGACACTGGAAAAATTATTGATAAGTGACACAAAAGAATGGCATGATCTGACCCTCTTGGATAATTATGTACTTCACAATATTATTCCGAGGGGGTTACGCATTTTTAAATATCCTGCTTTCAATTTAGATGATGTGGAGTTTTCCACTGAGTGGGATAGTATCTTACATGAATGCTCTATGAAACTGATTAAACTTTTAATTAAATATAGAGAAATGAGAGTAGAAAAACTTAAAGTTAAAATTGAGGAAATTGATAAGAAAATTATACCACAATTGAAAGATGAAAAATTAAGCACTTTGCATAAACTATATTAGCACGTACGAACACATTAAATATGAAGTTAAGAGCAAAAAAGGCATTTAAGTTAAAAAGAGATATTGAGGACTATAAAAAAGATGACCTGTTTCCTTTGAGAAAAAGGGGGCATAATATGGCTAGGAAGAATAATGGACGAAATTACAGCTCTGGCAACAAAAATAATAACAATGTTACTAAACAAAGAGCAGAGAAAAATAAGGAAGGGAATTCCAATAAAAAGGGAATTTGGAATTAATAAAAAATAAGGAGGGACTAATAGAAATGTAGGAGAACAAATAACTGCTAGTAACATTAAAGCAGATCCACGTCAAGCTGTACCTATAAAGAAATATAACGATAACACAATACCTAATAATTCATATAATAGATATGAAATCTTTAGTCATAACAATGAGGAAGATATCAACAAATGGACTACAGAAGGGGCCAAACCAAAATATCAAGATCAACGAGATAGCCACTATAGATATGAGAATAGAGGTCCAACTTCTTCTTTTTTAGAGAGGGAGAGACAACATTGGACTCCTCCAAGAACATAAAGATATTATCAGGAGGATTGGAGACAGGACAGGGATATGAGGAAGGAACCAATGAAAAGAGGCAGAGAACAAAGAGAGGATGTGTAGAGGAGTGGCAGTGGTTCAGGGAAAGAAAAAAGGCAAGAATGAACTAGAGAAAGCGAAACAGGATATTTTCAATTTATCACATAAAGAACTTAATGATAATGAAATTAAACTTTTGGGTAAAGGGCTAAAATTTGCACCCAAACATCCACCCAACAAGTTTGAAATGTATATAGATCTTCAGAAATGTATTCAAAAATTAACCCTAAAAAGGTATTTTTTAAAAGATCAAGGCATAAAACCTTTATCAAATCTTGATTCACTAGATATTAAATCTGTTTCGGTCCTCAAATCCTTAGAGAGAGACTAATATATAATCAATAATGAACCTTCAGAAATAACATTGGACCTGATGGATTTGAGCATATATGAGGAAGAAGTAATACAGCAACATAGATCTATGTTTAATCCCATACATGCCCAAGGAGAATATATATGAATATTTAATGATTTGGTAACTAGAGAATTCAATGAAGCATTTGACAAAAAAGCTGGGGGTTTTTGTACATAAATTTAATGATAATATTAGTACTCAAGAAAGACAGGCTTTAAGAAATCTAATGACAGATACTAGTGTGGTGATTAGACAGGCAGATAAGGGGGTTGGGATAGTAATTCAAGATCGACAGGAATATATAGGGGAAGCAGAAAACTTGCTCAATGATGAATTTACCTATTCTAAACTACAAAAAGATCCAACTATTGAATGTAACAAGATACTGAGAGATATTCTAGTAAAAGCAAAGGATATAGGTATTCTAAATAGTGATGACATTGGATATATATATATAATCCTTGTCCGAAAATTGCAACATTTTATCACCTCCCAAAAGTCCATAAGGATGCTGTAAAACCCCCAGGTAGGCCAATAATATCGGGCATGGACTCTGTGAGTAGCAATCTGTCTGTCTATATAGATAGATATCTTCAACCAATGGTTAAAACCATTAGGTCATATATTGAAGATACTTCTGATATTATTCAGAAGTTGGAAGGGATGCAATGGGAACCAAACTGTTTATGGATCACTTGTGATGTTTCCTCCCTCTACACGAATATCCCACATGATTTGGGTGTGGAGGCCTTTAGGGATATGTGTAGAGGGTGGAACATCCAAGATCATCATGTGGATTTCCTATCGGAAGCCATACTTTATATATTACAGTACAACTACTTCCAATTTGAAGGTAAATTTCATAAACAAATACGAGGAACGGACATGGGTACTACCATGGCCCCCTCGTATGCAAATATATATATGTCCATTTCTGAAAATACGTATATTTGGAATAACAATCCATTCATTCATAATCTATATAAATGTTATCACTATATAGATGATAGATTGATAGTATGGAGAGTAATGAAGAATCAGTTGAGTTCATGAAATATATTAACAAGAACAATTATAATTTTACATTCACTGGCCTAGATTTAGAGTTTGGCGTTAGCCGTAAAAACCAGCGTTAGAGGCTCCTAACGCTGGTTTTAGGCTACCGCCAATATTTGGAGTCACTCAAAATAGGGTCTAACGCTCACTTTTCAGCCGCGACTTTTCCATACCGCAGATCCCCTTACGTCAATTGCGTATCCTATCTTTTCAATGGGATTTCTCTAACTCCGGTATTTAGAGTCGTTTCTGAAATGAGCGTTAGACATCTAACGACAAAACTCCAGCCGCAGGAAAAAAGTCAGTAGTTAAGAGCTTTCTGGCCTAACGCCGGTTTATAAAGCTCTTAACTACTGTGCTCTAAAGTACACTAACACCCATAAACTACCTATGTACCCCTAAACCGAGGTCCCCAAACATCAACGACACTTGGAAAAAAATTTTTAACCCCTAATCTGCCGACCACCACCTACGTTATCCTTATGTACCCCTAATCTGCTGCCCCTAACACCGCCGACCCCTGTATTATATTTATTAACCCCTAATCTGCCCCCCTCAACGTTGCCTCCACCTGCCTACACTTATTAACCCCTAATCTGCCGACCGCAAAGCGCCGCCACCTACGTTATCCTTATGTACCCCTAATCTGCTGCCCCTAACACCGCCGACCCCTATATTATATTTATTAACCCCTAATCTGCCCCCCACAGCGTCGCCTCCACCTGCCTACACTTATTAACCCCTAATCTGCCGACCGGACCTGAGCGCTACTATAATAAAGTTATTAACCCCTAATCCGCCTCACTAACCCTATAATAAATAGTATTAACCCGTAATCTGCCCTCCCTAACATCGCCGACACCTAACTTCAATTATTAACCCCTAATCTGCCGACCGAATCTCGCCGCTATTCTAATAAATGTATTAACCCCTAAAGCTAAGTCTAACCCTAACACTAACACCCCCCTAAGTTAAATATAATTTAAATCTAACGAAATTAATTAACTCTTATTATATAAATTATTCCTATTTAAAGCTAAATACTTACCTGTAAAATAAATCCTAATATAGCTACAATATAAATTATAATTATATTAGAGCTATTTTAGGATTTATATTTATTTTACAGGTAACTTTGTATTTATTTTAACCAGGTACAATAGCTATTAAATAGTTAAGAACTATTTAATAGCTAAAATAGTTAAAATAATTACAAATTTACCTGTAAAAGAAATCCTAACCTAAGTTACAAATAAACCTAACACTAGACTATCAATAAATTAATTAAATAAACTACCTACAATTAACCTAACACTACACTATCAACAAATTAATTAAATACAATTGCTACAAATAAATACAATTAAATAAACTAGCTAAAGTACAAAAAATAAAAAAGAACTAAGTTACAAAAAATAAAAAAATATTTACAAACATAAGAAAAATATTACAACAATTTTAAACTAATTACACCTACTCTAAGCCCCCTAATAAAATAACAAAGCCCCCCAAAATAAAAAAATGCCCTACCCTATTCTAAATTACTAAAGTTCAAAGCTCTTTTACCTTACCAGCCCTGAACAGGGCCCTTTGTGGGGCATGCCCCAAGAAATTCAGCTCTTTTGCCTGTAAAAAAAAACATACAATACCCCCCCCAACATTACAACCCACCACCCACATACCCCTAATCTAACCCAAACCCCCCTTAAATAAACCTAACACTAAGCCCCTGAAGATCATCCTACCTTGTCTTCACCATACCAGGTTCACCGATCGGTCCAGAAGAGCTCCTCCGATGTCCTGATCCAAGCCCAAGCAGGGGGCTGAAGAGGTCCATGATCCGGCTGAAGTCTTCATCCAAGCTGGCCAGAAGAGGTCTTCCATCCGATTGAAGTCTTCATCCAAGCGGCATCCATCCGGAGCGAAGCGGCAGCATCCTGAAGACCTCCACCGCGGAACATCCATCCTGGCCGACGACTGAACGACGAATGACGGTTCCTTTAAATGACGTCATCCAAGATGGCGTCCCTCGAATTCCGATTGGCTGATAGGATTCTATCAGCCAATCGGAATTAAGGTAGGAATATTCTGATTGGCTGATGGAATCAGCCAATCAGAATCAAGTTCAATCCGATTGGCTGATCCAATCAGCCAATCAGATTGAGCTCGCATTCTATTGGCTGATCGAACAGCCAATAGAATGCGAGCTCAATCTGATTGGCTGATCGGATCAGCCAATCGGATTGAACTTGATTCTGATTGGCGGATTCCATCAGCCAATCAGAATATTCCTACCTTAATTCCGATTGGCTAATCAGCCAATCGGAATTCTAGGGACGCCATCTTGGATGACGTCATTTAAAGGAACCGTCATTCGTCGTTCAGTCGTCGGCCAGGATGGATGTTCCGCGGTGGAGGTCTTCAGGATGCTGCCGCTTCGCTCCGGATGGATGCCGCTTGGATGAAGACTTCAATCGGATGGAAGACCTCTTTTGGCCCGCTTGGATGAAGACTTCAGCCGGATCATGGACCTCTTCAGCCCCCCGCTTGGGCTTGGATCAGGACATCGGAGGAGCTCTTCTGGACCGATCGGTGAACCTGGTATGGTGAAGACAAGGTAGGATGATCTTCAGGGGCTTAGTGTTAGGTTTATTTAAGGGGGGTTTGGGTTAGATTAGGGGTATGTGGGTGGTGGGTTATAATGTTGGGGGGGGGTATTGTATGTTTTTTTTTACAGGCAAAAGAGCTGAATTTCTTGGGGCATGCCCCGCAAAGGGTCCTGTTCAGGGCTGGTAAGGTAAAAGAGCTTTGAACTTTAGTAATTTAGAATAGGGTAGGGCATTTTTTTATTTTGGGGGGGCTTTATTTTATTAGGGGGCTTAGAGTAGGTGTAATTAGTTTAAAATTGTTGTAATATTTTTCTTATGTTTGTAAATATTTTTTTATTTTTTGTAACAGTTCTTTTTTATTTTTTGTACTTTAGCTAGTTTATTTAATTGTATTTATTTGTAGCAATTGTATTTAATTAATTTATTGATAGTGTAGTGTTAAGTTAATTGTAGGTAATTGTAGGTAGTTTATTTAATTAATTTATTGATAGTCTAGTGTTAGGTTTATTTGTAACTTAGGTTAGGATTTCTTTTACAGGTAAATTTGTAATTATTTTAACTATTTTAGCTATTAAATAGTTCTTAACTATTTAATAGCTATTTTACCTGGTTAAAATAAATACAAAGTTACCTGTAAAATAAATATAAATCCTAAAATAGCTCTAATATAATTATAATTTATATTGTAGCTATATTAGGATTTATTTTACAGGTAAGTATTTAGCTTTAAATAGGAATAATTTATTTAATAAGAGTTAATTAATTTCGTTAGATTTAAATTATATTTAACTTAGGGGGGTGTTAGTGTTAGGGTTAGACTTAGCTTTAGGGGTTAATACATTTATTAGAATAGCGGCGAGATTCGGTCGGCAGATTAGGGGTTAATAATTGAAGTTAGGTGTTGGCGATGTTAGGGAGGGCAGATTAGGGGTTAATACTATTTATGATAGGGTTAGTGAGGCGGGTTAGGGGTTAATAACTTTATTATAGTAGCGCTCAGGTCCGGTCGGCAGATTAGGGGTTAATAAGTGTAGGCAGGTGGAGGCGACATTGTGGGGGCAGATTAGGGGTTAATAAATATAATATAGGGGTCGGCGGTGTTAGGGGCAGCAGATTAGGGGTACATAGGGATAATGTAAGTAGCGGCGGTTTACGGAGCGGCAGATTAGGGGTTAATAATAATATGCAGGGGTCAGCGATAGCGGAGGCGGCATATTAGGGGTTAATAAGTGTAAGATTAGGGGTGTTTAGACTCGGGGTACATGTTAGAGTGTTAAGTGCAGACGTAGGAAGGGTTACCGCATAGCAAACAATGGGGCTGCGTTAGGAGCTGAACGCGGCTTTTTTGCAGGTGTTTGGGTTTTTTTCAGCTCAAACAGCCCCATTGTTTCCTATGGGGGAATCGTGCACGAGCACGTTTTTGAGGCTGGCCGCGTCCGTAAGCAACTCTGGTATCGAGAGTTGAAGCTGCATTAAAAATGCTCTACGCTCCTTTTTTGGAGCCTAACGCAGCCTTTATGTGGACTCTCGATACCAGAGTTATTTTTATGGTGCGGCCAGAAAAAAGCCGGCGTTAGTTTTTCGGGTCGTTACCGACAAAACTCCAAATCTAGGCCACTGAGATTAATGATAGGGATAAAATAGATTTTTTTAGATATTACCTTTTTCATCAAAGATAATATGGTTGCCACGAAAAATTATAGAAAACCTTCAGATAGAAACAGTTTCTTGAATGCAGAAAGTGGGCACTTGAGAAGCTGGAAGGAGAATATCCCATATGGACAATTTAGAAGGTTGAGAAGAAATTGCACATATGAGGAAGATTATATAGAAGAAGCAAACATACTGCGGGATTACAAAAAAGGTTATGATAAGGACTTAAGAGATGGAGTAAAAGAAAAATGCCGTATAATCCCTAGAAATGAGATCATGAAACCTAACAGCAAAAGAAATAAAAATAGGGAACATGATAATCAGGTCAAATGTATAACTACGTATAGTGAAGGTGCCAAATTAGTCAAAACTATTTTAAATAAGCATTGGGAAATACTATCAGGAGATCCAGTTCTAAAAAACAATATAGGAAAGAATCCTCAGATAGTGTTTAGAAAAAAAATCAGAATTTAAAGAGCCTTATAGCACCATCGAAACTTAAAAATAATATGAATAGCACAGCCTTTTCATCCAATTGGTTAAAAGTACAACCAGGGACTTATAAATGTGGCAGAAAAAGCTGTATTATGTGTGAGTGTATAATCAAAGGTAATGAAATTTTTAATTATGATACTACAAAAAAGTTTCATGTAGAGGTTAGGGGTACGTGTCAGTCAACGTATGTGGTTTATCAACTTTTATGCAAATGTAGCAAAACATATGTAGGTCGCACTAAAAGGAGTATCAAGAGAAGATGGTATGAGCATGTTGAGAATATAAAAACAGGGTATGACAAGCAAACGCCTAGATTACGAGTCTTGCGTTAGCCTTAAAAAGCAGCGATGAGAGGTCCCAATGCTGCTTTTTAGCGCCCGCTGGTATTACGAGTCTGGCAGGTACAGGTGTACCGCTCACTTTTTTCCTCGACTCAAGCTTACCGCAAATCCCCTTATGTCAATTGTGTATCCTATCTTTTTAATGGGATTTTCCTAACGCCGGTATTACGAGTCTTGGTAGAAGTGAGCGGTAGACCCTCTCCTGTCAAGACTCATACCGCATTTAAAAGTCAGTAGTTAAGAGTTTTATGGGCTAACGCTGTAACATAAAACTCTTAACTAAAGTGCTAAAAAGTTCACTAACACCCATAAACTACCTATTAACCCCTAAACCGAGGCCCCTCCCCCCACATCGCAAACACTAAAATAAATTTTTAACCCCTAATCTGCCGACCGGACATCACTGCCACTTTAATAAATATATTAACCACTAAACCGCCGCACTCCCGCCTCGCAAACATTAGTTACATTTTATTAACCCCTAATCTGCCATCCCTAACATCGCCGACACCTACCTACATTTATTAACCCCTAATCTGCCGACCTCAACGTCGCCACTACTATATTAAATTTATTAACCCCTAAACCTAAGTCTAACACCCCCTTAACTTAAATATAATTTAAATAAAATGAAATAAAATTACTATCATTAAATAAATTAATCCTATTTAAAACTAAATACTTACCTGTAAAATAAACCCTAAGATAGCTACAATATAACTAATAGTTACATTTGTATCTATCTTAGGGTTTATATTTATTTTACAGGCAACTTTGTATTTATATAATAACTACCTAGTTAAAATAAATACAAATATACCTGTAAAATAAATCCTAACCTATGTTACAATTACATCTAACACTACACTATCATTAAATTAATTACCTAAACTAACTACAATTAAATACAATTAAATTAAATAAACAAAAGTAAAAAAAAACCCCACTAAATTACAGAAAATAAAAAAATAATTACAAGAATTTTAAACTAATTACACCTAATCCAATCCCCCTAATAAAATAAAAAAGCACCACAAAATAATAAAAATCCCTACCCTATACTAAATTACAAATAGCCCTTAAAAGGGCTTTTTGCGGGGCATTGCCCCAAAGTAATCAGCTCTTTTACCTGTAAAAAAAAAAATACAATACCTCCCCCAACATTAAAACCCACCACCCATGCACCCAACCCTACTCTAAAACCCACCCAATACCCCTTAATAAAACCTAACACTAACCCTTTGAAGATCACCCTACCTTGAGCCATCTTCACCCAGCCGGGCACAAGTGGTCCTCCAGAGGGGCAGAAGTCTTCATCCGATCCAGCCTGAAGAGGACCTCCAGAGAAGGCAGAAGTCTTCATCCAGGCGGCATCTTCTATCTTCATCCATCCGGAGCGGGTCCATCTTGAAGCCAGCCGACGCTGAGCATCCTCTTCTTCCGACGACTCCCGACGAATGAAGGTTCCTTTAAATGATGTCATCCACGATGGCGTCCCTTGAATTCCGATTGGCTGATAGGATTCTATCAGCCAATCAGAATTAAGGTAGGAAAAATCCTATTGGCTGATGCAATCAGTCAATAGGATTGAAGTTCAATCCTATTGGCTGATCCAATCAGCCAATAGGATTGAGCTTGCATTCTATCGGCTGTTCCAATCAGCCAATAGAATGCGCGCTCAATCCTATTGGCTGA
The DNA here is from genome assembly GCF_027579735.1 of Bombina bombina. Lineage (NCBI taxonomy): Eukaryota > Metazoa > Chordata > Amphibia > Anura > Bombinatoridae > Bombina > Bombina bombina. Next base: position 1,095,736,986 of record NC_069504.1, on the reverse strand, counting down.
TTGGATCAGCCAATATGATTTTTCCTACCTTAATTCCGATTGGCTGATCAGCCAATCGGAATTCAAGGGACGCCATCTTGGATGAAGTCATTTAAAGGAACCTTCATTTGTCGGGAGTCGTCGGAAGAAGAGGATGCTCTGTGTCGGCTGGCTTCAAGATGGACCCGCTCCGGATGGATGAAGATAGAAGATGCCGTCTGGATGAAGACTTCTGCCCCTCTGGAGGTCCTCTTCTGGTTGGATCGGATGAAGGCTTCGGACCGTCTGGAGGACCACTTGTGCCCGGTTGGGTGAAGACTTCTCACAGTAAGGTGATCTTCAAGGGGTTAGTGTTAGGTTTTATTAAGGGGGGATTGGGTGGGTTTTAGAGTAGGGTTGGGTGTGTGAGTAGTAGGTTTTAATGTTGGGGGGTTTGTATTTTTTTTTACAGGTAAAAGAGCTGATTACTTTGGGGCAATGCCCCGCAAAAGGCCCTTTTAAGGGCTATTTGTAATTTAGTATAGGGTAGGGATTTTTATTATTTTGGGGTAACTTTTTTATTTTATTAGGGGGATTAGATTAGGTGTAATTAGTTTAAAATTCTTGTAATCATTTTTTTATTTTCTGTAATTTAGTGGAGGGTTTTTGTACTTTTGTTTATTTAATTTAATTGTATTTAATTGTAGTTAGTTTAGGTAATTAATTTAATGATAGTGCAGTGTTAGATGTAATTGTAACTTAGGTTAGGATTTATTTTACCGGTAAATTTGTCTTTATTTTAACTAGGTAGCTATTAAATAGTTAATAACTATTTAATAACTATTGTAGCTAGTTAAAATAAATACAAATTTACCGGAGCGGCAGATTAGGGGTTAATAATATAATGTAGGTGTCAGCGATGTCAGGCGTGGCAGATTAGGGGTTAATAAGAGTAATATTAGGGGTGTTTAGACTCGAGGTTCATGTTAGGGTGTTAGGTGTAGACATAAATTTTCTTTCCCCATAGGCATCAATGGGGCTGCGTTAGAAGTTGAACGCTGCTTTTTTGCAGGTGTTAGGTTTTTTTTCAGCCGGCTCAGCCCCATTGATCCCTCTGGGTAAATCGTGCACGAGGATGTTTAGCCAGCTCACCGCTACCGTAAGCAGCGCTGGTATTACAGTGAGATGTGGAGCTAAATTTTGCTCTCCGCTCACTTTTTTGTGGCTAATGCTGGGTTAAAAATGACCTGTAATACCAGCGTTGTCTTAAAGGGACATGCCACCCACATTTTTTCTTTTATGATTTAGAAAGAAAATGCAATGTTAAACATATTTCTAATTTACTTATATTATCTCATTTGTTTTATTCTCTTGATATTCTTTGGTGAAAAGCATATCTAGATATGCTCACTAGCTGATTATTGGTTGCTGCACATAGAAGCATCATGTGATTGGCTCACCATGTACATTGCTTTTTATTCAAATAAGGATATTTAAAAAATGAAGCTAAATAAATTATGGAAGTAAATTGTAATTTTGTTTAAATTTCTATTCTCTACCTGAATCATGAAAGAAAGATTTTGGGTTTAGTGGCCCTTTAAGTGAGTGGTGAGAAAAAACTGTGCGTTAGCAACGCAAGCCTTACCGACAAAAACTCGTAATCTACCCGATAGTGTCTCTATTCATTTTAGAATAATACATAATAAAGACCCTTCAGACCTTAGGATTAGAGTTCTAGAGCAGATAAAACCAGGTCCCTGTGCTAATAGGGGACTCTTACTCCTTAGGAAGTGTGAAACTAAGTGGATCCATCGTTTAGAGTGTCTGGAACCGAAAGGGTTGAATATAGATCTAGACCTGCAAGCGTTTATGAATTAATTGTTAAGTATAGTTATTTCTGCAAGTTCAGTTAGAGATTTCGATACTATAGTTTATGTTCGTTATTTAATATAGTATAGCATCATTTGTGTGCTTTTTTTCTATGTATATATTTTATCTACTGATTTATTTGTAGAAAGTTTTATATGAGATATGAATGTTATTTTATTTTATTGATACATAGTATTTTGATACTTTATACAGTAATAGTATTATCAGCATTTCTTTTAATTGTTATATATATTATAGTTTGTATTATGTATTATGAAATTTTAGGTTATCTTTTCGCCTTATATCTCTTTTTTTGGATAATGAGAGGATATGGTTTGTGATATTATATATGCAATCTTATTGTATTTTTATACCATCTAAAATTTGCCTCTTATTATCTGCTTATGTATTATATTGTGCTTATGTAGTATGGTACATGGCAAGCTGTATAACCCGCAATTTATAATGAACTACCGCCACAATGTATAATGTCGTAATATGTGACGTATGGCGAGGTGGGAGGTTTCAAGAAAGGTTAAAATCTGTCCCGGCTATCTGTAGGAATATCCATTCTTTGTGAAACCCTTGAGAAAGTCTGCCTGTGAGCAGATGAAACGCGTAGGGAGGAGCCTACAGGAGACTCTAGGACACTATTGAGACTGTAAGGATTTGCACACAGCTGCAGAGAGGGCGTTGAAACCAAACGCTGCAGGTCAGCGTCTTTGGAATCCTCTCAAGGATAACAGCGGTTTTATTGAGTTGGCATTGTGCCGAAGAGCTTTCCTTACACTTCTATCCTGTAATAGTATTTATGTTGCGTGTCATTTTTTGGTGAATAAAAAGATACTGTGAATCGCGGATATGCTGTGTTTCCTTTTTCCTTTCTTGTACAGCTTCTTGTCTTGGGATCGAACACAGTTGGAGTGCCGTGAATATTCGGCTGCTCCGCACACAGTAGGACAACTTATAACACCCACATTAAGTGATTCACCAAAATCGCACTCCTTTTACCAGTATTGACTAGGCCTTACAGGACTGATCACGTTGGAACTAAGTTAAGTGTGCATACACTTTGGAATAATTTTAAACTAGTAACTACTTTCGTTATATATTGTATAATACGTTTTTTTACTGTGTGTCTTTTGAATAGTGTGTACTTTCTGGGTTTTATTGCGCTGTTTATCATCTATCAGTATTTGCTAATTATTGGTTTTGGCATTTTATTTACTATTTATAGCAGTTTCACTCTTTCACTATTTTTGCAAGAAAAAACACATTTTATTGAACACTTAATTTATTGTCACCATTTTACATGTCAGTGCGCCTCCTTAAGGTATCTGTTTAAGATTTCCCTACATTTTCTCTATATATATTTATGTGTTAATATGTGTATGACTATATAGTATATGTATATATATATTTAACAATGCTGACCATCACTTACCCCCTTTGTTCTGCTAGGTTCTCATGCCATGTCTCACGGCATGAGAACGAGGCTCCCATTAGAGTTTATGTAAGTGTGCTCTTCTGAGCGCAATGCTTCCTTGTACTATACTGTAGTCTATTCAGTGTGCAATAGCAATATGTCTAAAAAACATAAATACTTTATTGCTAAAATGCTAACCAACATCTGAGCCTTCAGTGACTCATAATCTTTTTGCTGGTGGTGTGTATATATAGGTGAGTATATGTGTATACATGTGTATTTATGTGTTTATACAAAAGCAAGAGGTGTCTAATGTCCCTTTGCAGTTAGACACAGTTATAGGCATGCATTATGTATCTTTATGCTTGGAGCACAACCTGCATACTTATTGCCTGCTGATTATTTTATACATGTTTGCATTACACAGATGAGGTTTAAGAAACATGCCCTTTATGTATCTGCTACCAGAAAAGCAAGGGTTTTACCTCATTCATGCACTAAAAAAAAGTGCCTCTCACCTCGTGAGCGGTTTGTGAACCAGATAAAACTGTGCCGGTTACCATAGCAGCAGACAGGTGAGATCAGGACAGAAGTTAAACAGACAGATAAGGAGCACAGGAAGAAAGGTAATATTTATTTATGTGCCCCTATAAATCACGGCTGCTGCACTAACTAGACAAAATGCTTCTTTGTGCTTTGCTCAGACTTGTTTTTATTTTGTCCCGGCAGGTGTCACACGTACATCTGTGAGCGTGGCGTGCGCTAATGGATGCAAAGGTTTCACATGGTCATGCTCTACTTACCATTTCAAATGCCTGTCAGAAACATGTTCCATATATCACAATACATGCAAGGAGGTCAAGTTACACTGAAAGCTCACAGTAACTTAGTCTTGCAACTCAGTGTATGGCAGGAGCCGCTGGAAGAACTCAGCGAGCTGCAGTGCTTACTGTATAAATTACTATCATTCCTTTGTAATTTATACGAAGACGATAAAAACGTCCTTTTTCACAATAATGGGAATACACCCTATACAAATACCATACTGAACTCTAGATTTCATCATGTTTACAGAGATACAGTATTCTACTATGTTTACATACTTGCAATCATTTAAAGTTTAGTTGGGCTAAAAATATATTTTCAACCTCATCCACAGTTGCGGACTCTGGCAGAACCTCCTATTGATGTTTGTTGGCCGAAACTGCTATGGTCTTAAATTAACATTTAAATACAGAAGAAATGCATAACCCACAACTACACAACACAAACAATGCAATATCATTTGCCCTGAATACCATGACTTGAAAGATGTTTTGATCTTAAGGAAGCAGAATCTCTTCCCCCACACAGGATATATGACTGTCCTATAGATATCCCTGCAGGCTCTAAGATACCCTAAAAAGGGATTTATCACTCCTTCCACCTCCCCAGCGGCTGCAGGATTTTTCTTTGTTAGAAATAAAGATAACACTTTAAGGCGTAAAAAAGAGATAATCCAATACTCGTCCACGGCAAGGGATAAAGTCACTCAGAGTCCGAGGTAAAAAAGATAAAAAGTAAATCTTTATTATGGACACTCCATGGGATAAAACATGCACAAAAAAATGAACTCAGCTAAGAGAAAAAAGTGAAGTCTGACCGGTTTCGGCTCAGTGTGGCCGTAGTCATAGACACATAACAGGTGTTCAGAATGAGCACCTGATATACCTGTTAACCACTCCCCTTAGGGGAGGGGTATAGAAACATAATTAAAAACAAACACATTACTCAAAGCTGTTGAGAAAAGGGATACTTTTGAACTTTGCTACATTTGGCAACGTATGTTGAACACTTTAAGGCCAATTATATATTATAGGGCTCTTAATTCAGTCACCGTAAAAAAAATGTTATCCGCTTCCTCTCATTCTGAACTTCTTGAACGGCTTAATGGTGCTACGATTTACACTAAGCTGGATCTAAAAGGTGCATATAACTTGTTCATAATAAAGGATGGAGATGAGTGGAAGACAGCTTTCAGGACAAGATATGGCCTTTTTGAATATAGGGTAATGCCTTTTGGGCTTTGTAATGCCCCAGCGACATTCCAGTATTTTGTGAACGATATTTTTAAGGATCTAATTGATGTCTGTGTTGTTATCTATCTTGATGATATCCTCATATATTCAAAAAACCATCAAGAGCATGTGAAGCATGTTATATGGGTCTTGTCACGCCTTAAAAAGCAAAAACTCTTTGCAAAACTGGAAAAATGCCAGTTCAATGTCCAAAAAATTTAATTTTTAGGTTACATTATCACTCCTGATAAGATACAGATGGATCCAGATAAATTATCCGCGATCTCAAATTGGCCAAGACCCACTTCTCTTAAATCCTTGTGGAGATTTTTGGGGTTTTCCAATTTTTATAGGAGGTTTATCTTTAATTTTTCAATCCTCACCAAACCTTTGACTACCCTGACTAAACACCAAAATAAATTTATCTGGTCTTCTGAAGCCGAACAAGCATTTCTTACCTTAAAAAAGGCTTTTGTTTCCACACCTATTTTGAATTTCCCAGACCATAAATGTCAGTTCAAAGTGGAAGTTGATGCTTCAAACACAGGTATTGGTGCTGTTCTGTCTCAGCGGAAAGATAAAAAAGTAAATTTATGCTTACCTGATAAATTAATTTCTTTTACGATATGACGAGTCCATAGATTTCATCTTTACTTGTGGGATATTAACCTCCTGCTAACAGGAAGTGGCAAAGAGCACCACAGCAGAGCTGTATATATAGCCCCTCCCTTCCCCTCCACCTCCAGTCATTCGGCAGAAGGTTATAGGAAGAGAAAAGGAAAGGCCAAAAAGGTGCAGAGGTGACTTAAGTTTACAAAAAAATTAAATAAATCTGTCTTAAAACAACAGGGTGGGCCGTGGACTCGTCATATCGTAAAAGAAATTAATTTATCAGGTAAGCATAAATTTACTTTTCTTTTACAAAGATATGACAAGTCCACGGATTTCATCCTTACTTGTGGGAAACCAATACCAAAGCAATAGGACACGGATGAAAGGGAGGGACAAAACAGGAACCTAAACGGAAGGCAACACTGCTTGAAGAACCTTTCTCCCAAAAATAGCCTCAGAAGAAGGAAAAGTATCAAATTTGGGAAATGTATGAAGGGACGACCAAGTCACAGCCTTACAAATCTGTTCAACAGATGCATCGTTTTTAAAAGCCCATGTGGAAGCCACAGCCCTAGTAGAATGAGCCGTAATTTTTTCAGGAGGCTGCTGTCCAGCAGTCTCATATGCCAGGCGAATGATACTTCTCAGCCAAAAAGAAAGAGAGGTAGCCGTAGCTTTCTGACCCCTACGCTTTCCAGAATAAACAATGAATAATGAAGATGATTGACGGAAATCCTTAATTGCCTGTAAGTAAAACTTTAAGACACGGACCACATCCAAATTATGCAACATACGCTCCTTCTTAGAAGAAGGGATAGGACACAAGGAAGGAACAACAATTTCCTGATTAATATTCTTATTTGAAACAACCTTAGGAAGGAATCCAGGTTTGGTACGTAACACCACCTTATCAGAATGAAAAAAAAGATAAGGGGAATCACACTGTAGTGCTGAAAGCTCAGAAACTCTTCGAGCAGAAGAAATAGCAACTAAAAACAGAACTTTCCAAGATAATAATTTGATATCCATGGAATGCATAGGTTCAAACAGAACCCCTTGAAGAACTCGAAGAACTAAATTCAAACTCCAGGGAGGAGTAATGGGTCTATATACAGGCTTAATTCTAGATAGAGCCTGACAAAAAGACTGAACATCTGGCACATTTGCCAAACGTTTGTGAAAAAGAATTGACAAAGCTGAAATTTGTCCCCTTAAGGAACTCGATGATAACCCTTTCTCCAATCCTTCTTGGAGAAAAGACAGAATCCTAGGAATCCTAACTTTACTTCATGAGTAACCCTTGGATTCACACCAATAAAGATATTTACGCCATATCTTATGATAGATCTTTCTAGTGACAAGCTTTCTGGCCTGTATCAAAGTATTGATGACCGAATCAGAGAATCCTCGCTTCGATAAAATCAAGCGTTCAATCTCCACACAGTCAACTGCAGAGAAATTAGATTTGGATGTTGGAAAGGACCTTGAATGAGAAGGTCCTGTCTCAATGGAAGTTTCCACGGTGGCAAAGAGGACATGTCCACTAGATCCGCATACCAAGTCCTGCGTGGCCACACAGGCGCTATCAGGATCACTGATGCTCTCTCCTGTTTGATTCGAGCAATCACGCGTGGGAGGAGAGGAAACGGTGGAAACACATAAGCTAGGCTGAACAACCAAGGCACTGCCAAGGCATCTATCAGTTCGGCCTGAGGATCCCTTGACCGGGATCCGTATCTTGGAAGCTTGGCATTTTGTCGAGATGCCATCAAATCCAACACTGGTCTGTCCCATCTGAGAATCAATGAGGCAAATACCTCCGGGTGAAGTTCCCACTCCCCCGGATGAAAAGTCTATCGACTTAGAAAATCCGCTTCCCAGTTCTCTACTCCTGGGATGTAGATCGCTGAGAGATGACAAGAGTGGGCCTCTGCCCAACGGATTATCTTGGATACTTCTATCATCGCTAAGGAACTCCTTGTTCCGCCCAGATGATTGATATATGCCACAGTCGTAATGTTGTCCGACTGGAATCTGATGAATTTGGCTGAAGCCAACTGAGGCCACGCCTGAAGCGCATTGAATATTGCTCTCAGTTCCAGAATATTGATTGGAAGAAGAGACTCCACTTGAGTCTAAACACCCTGAGCCTTCAGAAAGTTCCAAACTGCACCCCAGTCCAGAAGGCTAGCGTCCGTTGTCACTATCACCCAAGAGGGTCTGCAGAAACAAGTCCCTTGGGAAAGATGATCCAGCGACAACCACCAAAGAAGAGAGTTTCTGGTCTCTTGATCCAGATTTATCTGAGGAGATAAATCCGCATAATCCCCATTCCACTGTCCGAGCATGCACAGCTGCAGTGGTTTGAGATGAAAGTGAGCCAACGGAACTATGTCCATTGCCGCAACTATTAATCCAATTATCTCCATACACTGAGCCACTGATGGTCGAAGAATGGACTGAAGTGCTCGGTAAGTATTTAGAATCTTTGATTTTCTGACCTCCGTCAAAAATATTTTCATTGTTACAGAATTCCCAAGAAAGGAACTCTTGTCTGTGGGACAAGTGAACTCTTCTCTATATTCACCTTCCAGCCGTGAGTTCTCAGAAAAGACAACACTGTGTCCGTGTGAGATTTTGTCAGATGATATGTTGACGCCTGAATCAGAATGTCGTCCAGATAAGGCGCCACCGCTATGCCTCGCGGTCTGAGAATCGCCTAAAGGGACCCTAGAACCTTTGTGAAGATTCTGGGTGCTGAAGCCAACCCGAAGGGAAGAGCCACGAACTGATAATGTTTGTCCAAGAAGGAAAACCTTAGAAACTGATGATTATCCTTTTTTATTGGAATATGAAGGTAAGCATCCTTCAAGTTTACAGTAGTCATATATTGACTCTCCTGGATCATTGGTAAAATTGTTCGTATTGTCTCCATCTTGAATGATGGAACTCTTAGAAATTTGTTTAGACACTTGAGGTCTAAAATGGGTCTGAACGTTCCCTTTTTTTGGGAACCACAAATAGGTTTGAGTAAAACCCCTGTCCCTGTTCCAATGTTTGGACTGGACAAATTACTCCCATAGTCGAAAGGTCTTTTACACAGCGTAAGAACGCCTCTCTTTTTATCTGGTTTGCAGATAACTTTGAAAGATGAAATCTCCCTCTTGGGAGAAAGTCCTTGAATTCCAATTGATAACCATGGGTCACTATTTCTAGTGCCCATGGATCCTGAACATCTCTTGCCCAAGACTGAGCAAAGAAAGAGAGTCTGCCCCCTACTAGATCCGGTCCAGGATCGGGGGCCGCCCCTTCATGCTATCTTAGGAGCAGCAGCTGGCTTTTTGGATTGTTTACCCTTATTCCAGTTCTGATTGGGTCTCCAGACTGACTTAGATTGGGTAAAATTCCCTTCCTGCTTTGAGGAGGAAGAAGAAGCGGGGGGTCCTCCTTTGAAGTTCCGAAAGGAAAGAAAATTAATCTGTTTACCCCTCATTTTAACTGACTTATCCTGATGTAGGGCATGGCCTTCACCTCCTGTAATATCAGAAATGATTTCCTTCAATTCTAGCCCGAAAAGGGTCTTACCTTTAAAGGGAATAGCTAAAAGCTTATGTTTTGATGACACATCAGCAGACCAAGATTTGAGCCACAATGCTCTACATGCTAAAATAGCAAATCCTGCATTCTTTGCCACTAATTTAGCAATTTGAAAAGCGGCATCCTATATAATAAAAGGCCAAGTGTGTTTGTCCGAAGCTGTCATGCGCAGTAGAGACAGCACGAGGACAAACCCACCTGGCCTTTGAGAGTCCCTAGCTGATCTGCAGCCTCGGCATAAGTGGGGGTGGTTGGGTGTGAGCAGGGGCGGGGTCGACGTGAAGGGGGCATGACCATGTGTGGATGCCCGCGCAAGGGGCGTGGCCGGTCGTGAAAGGGGCATGGCCGGACTCGGTCGCGCGATAGAGGGGACTGGGAGAGAGACAGCAAAAGAGAGGGGGGAGAGAGACAGCAAAAGAGAGGGGGGAGAGAGACAGCAAAAGAGAGAGGGGGAGAGAGACATCAAAAGAGAGAGGGGGGGAGAGACAGCAAAAGAGAGAGGGGGGAGAGAGCGCAAAAGAGAGGGGGGGAGAGAGAGCGCAAAAGAGAGGGGGAAGAGAGAGCGCAAAAACATAATTTATGCTTACCTGATAAATTCCTTTCTTCTGTAGTGTGATCAGTCCACGGGTCATCATTACTTCTGGGATATTACTCCTCCCCAACAGGAAGTGCAAGAGGATTCACCCAGCAGAGCTGCATATAGCTCCTCCCCTCTACGTCACTCCCAGTCATTCGACCAAGGACCAACGAGAAAGGAGAAGCCAAGGGTGAAGTGGTGACTGGAGTATAAATTAAAAAATATTTACCTGCCTAAAAACAGGGCGGGCCGTGGACTGATCACACTACAGAAGAAAGGAATTTAACAGGTAAGCATAAATTATGTTTTCTTCTGTTAAGTGTGATAAGTCCACGGGTCATCATTACTTCTGGGATACCAATACCAAAGCAAAAGTACACGGATGACGGGAGGGATAGGCAGGCTCTTTATACAGAAGGAACCACTGCCTGAAGAACCTTTCTCCCAAAAATAGCCTCCGATGAAGCAAAAGTGTCAAATTTGTAAAATTTGGAAAAAGTATGAAGCGAAGACCAAGTTGCAGCCTTGCAAATCTGTTCAACAGAGGCCTCATTCTTGAAGGCCCAAGTGGAAGCCACAGCTCTAGTAGAATGAGCTGTAATTCTTTCAGGAGGCTGCTGTCCAGCAGTCTCATAGGCTAAACGAATTATGCTACGAAGCCAAAAAGAAAGAGAGGTAGCAGAAGCTTTTTGACCTCTCCTCTGACCAGAGTAAACGACAAACAAAGAAGACGTTTGTCGAAATTCCTTAGTTGCCTGTAAGTAAAATTTTAGAGCACGGACTACATCCAGGTTGTGCAGTAGACGTTCCTTCTTCGAAGAAGGATTTGGGCACAGAGAAGGAACAACAATCTCTTGATTGATATTCCTGTTAGTAACTACCTTAGGTAAGAACCCAGGTTTAGTACGCAGAACTACCTTATCCGAATGAAAAATCAAATAAGGAGAATCACAATGTAAGGCTGATAATTCAGAGACTCTTCGAGCCGAGGAAATAGCCATTAAAAATAGAACTTTCCAAGATAACAACTTTATATCAATGGAATGAAGGGGTTCAAACGGAATGCCCTGTAAAACATTAAGAACAAGGTTTAAACTCCATTAGCAAAGATAACTAATTCTGAAAGCAGGAAAAAAATTACAGAATAAACGTTTTTTATCTCAGTCAACTATAATTCTCACAGCTCTGCTGAGAGAAATTACCTCCCTCAAAATAAGTTTTGAAGACCCCTGAGTTCTGTAGAGATGAACCGGATCGTGCAGGAAATACAATGAGCTGCTGACTGAAATTTCTGATGCGTAGCAAAAGCGCCACAAAAACGACCCCTCCCCCTCACACACAGCAGTGAGAGAGAACAGAAACTGTCAGAAAAAAGATTAAGCAACTGCCAAGTGGAAAAATAGTGCCCAAACATTTATTCACTCAGTACCTCAGCAAATGAAAACGATTTTACATTCCAGCAAAAACGTTAAACATAATTTCTTAGTTATTAAACAGCTTTATGTACTTCTTACAGTGTAATTCTAGTGAAGTACCATTCCCCAGAATACTGAAGTGTAAAGTATACATACATGACATTATATCGGTATGGCAGGATTTTCTCATCAATTCCATTGTCAGAAAATAAAAGCTGCTACATACCTCTATGCAGATTCATCTGCCCGCTGTCCCCTGATCTGAAGTTTACCTCTCCTCAGATGGCCGAGAAACAGCAATATGATCTTAACTACTCCGGCTAAAATCATAGCAAAACTCTGGTAGATTCTTCTTCAAACTCTGCCAGAGAGGTAATAACACACTCCGGTGCTATTTTAAAATAACAAACTTTTGATTGAAGATATAAAACTAAGTATAATCACCATAGTCCTCTCACACATCCTATCTAGTCGTTGGGTGCAAGAGAATGACTGGGAGTGACGTAGAGGGGAGGAGCTATATGCAGCTCTGCTGGGTGAATCCTCTTGCACTTCCTGTTGGGGAGGAGTAATATCCCAGAAGTAATGATGACCCGTGGACTGATCACACTTAACAGAAGAAAGAGAGAGGGGAAGAGCGCAAAAGAGAAGGGGGAAGAGCGCAAAAGAGAGGGGTTGAGAGAGAGCGCAAAAGGGAGGGGTGGAGAGAGAGCGCAAAAGAGAGGGGTGGAGAAAGAGCGCAAAAGAGAGGGGGAGAGAAAGCGCAAAAGAGAGGGGGAGAGAGAGAGCGCAAAAGAGAGGGGGAGAGAGAGCACAAAAGAGAGGGGGGAGAGAGAGCACAAAAGAGAGGGGGAGAGAGAGCACAAAAGAGAGGGGGGAGAGAGAGCACAAAAGAGAGGGGGGGGAGAGAGCGCAAAAGAGAGGGGGAGAGAGAGAGAGCGCAAAAGAGACGAGGGAGAGAGAGAGCAAAAGAGAGGGGAGAGAGGGGGGGAGAGCGCAAAAGAGATGGGGGAGAGAGCGCAAAAAAGAGGGGGGAGAGAGAGGGCAAAAGAGAGGGGGGAGAGAGAGAGCGCAAAAGAGAGGGGGGAGAGAGAGAGCCCAAAAGAGAGGGGAGAGAGAGAGAGCGCCAAAGAGAAGGGGAGAGAGAGAGCGCAAAAGAGAGGGGGAGAGAGAGAGCGCAAAAGAGAGGGGAGAGACAGAGCTCAAAAGAGAGGGGGGAGAGAGAAAGCTCAAAAGAGAGGGGGAGAGAGAAGCAAAAGAGAGGGGGAGAGAGAAGCAAAAGAGAGGGGGGAGAGAGCAAAAGAGAGGGGGAGGGAGAGAGTGCAAGGGGTGGGACCGCTGTACTGCAAAAAATGGCCTGTGTGAACGGGCTTTAGGACTAGTCAGTAATAAAAGAATTAGCTAGCTTGAGAGCCTTAATTCTATCTAAGATGTCATCTAATGGAGTCTCAACCTTAAGAGACTCTTCTAGAGCCTCAAACCAAAAAGCTGCTGCAGTAGTTACTGGAACAATGCAAGCCGTAGGTTGTAAAAGAAAAACCCCTGATTAACAAATAATTTCTTTAGTAGACCCTCTAATTTCTTATCCATAGGGTCTTTGAAAGCACAACTATCCTCAATGGGTATAGTAGTACGCTTAGCTAGGGTAGATATAGCTCCCTCTACCTTAGGGACCGTTTGCCATGAGTCCCGAATGGTATCTGATATGGGAAACATTTTCTTAAAATTAGGAGGGGGAGAAAACGGTATGCCTGGTCTATCCCATTCCTTTCTAAAAATTTCCGAAATTCTCTTAGGAACCGGAAAAACATCAGTGTAAGTAGGTACTTCCAAATATTTATCCATTTTACACAATTTCTCTGGAGGAATCACAATAGGGTCACAATCATCCAGAGTCGCTAAAACCTCCCTAAGTAACAGGCGGAGGTGTTCAAGCTTACATTTAAATGACATAGTGTCCGAATCTGTCTGAGGTAAAACATTCCCCGAATCTGAAATTTCACCCTCAGACAGTAATTCCCTGATCCCCAACTCAGAACTGTGTGGGAACATCGGAAATAGCTAATAAAGCATCAGAGGATTCAGTATTTACATTAATACCTGACCTACTGCGTTTACCCTGCAACACTGGAAATTTAGACAATACCTCTGTAAGGGTAGTTGACATAACTGCAGCCATCTCCTGCAGAGTAAAAGAATTAGACGCACTAGAAGTACTTGGCGTCACTTGTGTGGGCGTTAAAGGTTGTGACACTTGGGGAGAATTTGATGGCATATCCTGATTCTCTTTAGACTGAGAATCATCCTTAGACACACTTTTTTGACCTAATATATGGTCTTTACAATGTAAGGCTCTTTCAGTACAAGAGTTACACAATGTTAGAGGGGGTTGCACAATAGCTTCTAAACACATAGAACAATGAGAATCATCAATGTCAGACATGTTGAACAGACTAGTAATAGGCACAAAAGTTGTTTAAACACATTCGGCTAGATTTAGAGTTTGGTGTTAGCCGTCAAAACCGGACTACCGCTGGTATTTAGAGTCAGTCAGGAAAGGGTCTAACGCTTACTTTCCAGCCGCGACTTTTCCATACCGCAGATCCCCCTACGCCATTTGCGTATCCTATCTTTTCAATGGGATCTTTCTAAAGCCGGTATTTAGAGTCTTGGCTGAAGTGAGCGTTAGAAATCTAATGACAAGACTCCAGCCGCAGAAAAAAGTCAGGAGTTAAGAGCTTTCTGGGCTAACGCCAGTTCATAAAGCTCTTAACTACTGTGCTCTAAAGTACACTAACACCCATAAACTACCTATGTACCCCTAAACCGAGGTCCCCCCACATCGCCGCCACTCTATTAAAAACCCCTAATCTGCCGCTCCGTACACCGCCGCAACCTACGTTATCCCTATGAACCTCTAATCTGCTGCCCCTAACACCGCCGACCCCTATATTATATTTATTAACCCCTAATCTGCCGCCCCCAACTTCGCCTCCACCTACCTACAATTATTAACCCCTAATCTGCCGACCGGACCTCACCGCTACTATAATAAATGTATTAACCCCTAATCCGCCTCACTCCCACCTCAATAACCCTATAATAAATAGTATTAACCCCAAATCTGCCCTCCCTAACATCGCCGACACCTAACTTCAAATATTAACCCCTAATCTGCCGACCGGACCTCACCGCTACTCTAATACATTTATTAACCCCTAAAGCTAAGTCTAACTTAACCCTAACACCCCCCTAAGTTAAATATAATTTAAATCTAACGAAATAAATTAACTCTTACTAAATAAATTATTCCTATTTAAAGCTAAATACTTACCTGTAAAATAAACCCTAATATAGCTACAATATAAATTATAATTATATTGTAGCTATTTTAGGATTAATATTTATTTTACAGGCAACTTTGTATTTATTTTAACCAGGTACACTAGCTATTAAATAGTTAATAACTATTTAATAGTTACCTAGTTAAAATAATTACAAAATTACCTGTAAAATAAATCCTAACCTAAGTTACAATTAAACCTAACACTACACTATCAATAAATTAATTAAATAAAATACCTACAATTACCTACAATTAAACCTAACACTACACTATCAATAAATTAATTAAATACAATACCTACAAATAAATACAATTAAATAAACTAACTAAAGTACAAAAAATAAAAAAGAACTAAGTTACAAAAAATAAAAAAATATTTACAAACATTAGAAAAATATTACAACAATTTTAAACTAATTACACCTACTCTAAGCCCCCTAATAAAATAACAAAGACCCCCAAAATAAAAAAATGCCCTACCCTATTCTAAAATTAAAATAGAAAAGCTCTTTTACCTTACCAGCCCTGAAAAGGGCCTTTTGCGGGGCATGCCCCAAAGAATTCAGCTCTTTTGCCTGTAAAAAAAAAACATACAATACCCCCCCAACATTACAACCCACCACCCACATACCCCTAATCTAACCCAAACCCCCCTTAAATAAACCTAACACTAAGCCCCTGAAGATCTCCCTATCTTGTCTTCACCACACCGGGTTCACCAATCGGTCCATCCAAGCTCAAGCGGGGGGCTGAAGATGTCCATGATCCGGCTGAAGTCTTCATCCAAGCGGGAGCTGAAGAGGTCCATGATCCGGCTGAAGTCTTTTATCAAGCGGCATCTTCAATCTTCTTTCTTCCGGGTCCATGTTCATCCCGCCGACGCAGAACATCCATCTTCACCGACGACTTTCCGACGAATGACGGTTCCTTTAAGGGACGTCATCCAAGATGGCGTCTCTCGAATTCCGATTGGCTGATAGGATTCTATCAGCCAATCGGAATTAAGGTAGGAAAATTCTGATTGGCTGATGGAATTAGCCAATCAGATTCAAGTTCAATCCGATTGGCTGATCCAATCAGCCAATCAGATTGAGCTCTCATTCTATTGGCTGATCGGAACAGCCAA
Organism: Bombina bombina; assembly: GCF_027579735.1. Taxonomy (NCBI): domain Eukaryota; kingdom Metazoa; phylum Chordata; class Amphibia; order Anura; family Bombinatoridae; genus Bombina; species Bombina bombina. Next base: position 1,095,721,003 of record NC_069504.1, on the reverse strand, counting down.
TAGAATGCGAGCTCAATCTGATTGGCTGATTGGATCAGCCAATCGGATTGAACTTGAATCTGATTGGCTAATTCCATCAGCCAATCAGAATTTTCCTACCTTAATTCCGATTGGCTGATAGAATCCTATCAGCCAATCGGAATTCGAGGGACGCCATCTTGGATGACGTCCCTTAAAGGAACCGTCATTCGTCGGGAAGTCGTCGGTGAAGATGGATGTTCCGCGTTGGCGGGATAAACATGGATCTGGAAGAAAGAAGATTGAAGATGCCGCTTGATAGAAGACTTCAGCCGGATCATGACCTCTTCAGCTCCCGCTTGGATGAAGACTTCAGTCGGATCATGGACCTCTTCAGCTCCCGCTTGGACGAAGACTTCAGCCGGATCATGGACATTTTCAGCCCCCCACTTGGGCTTGGATGGACCGATCGGTGAACCCGGTGTGGTGAAGACAAGGTAGGGAGATCTTCAGGGGCTTAGTGTTAGTTTTATTTAAGGGGGGTTTGGGTTAGATTAGGGGTATGTGGGTGGTGGGTTGTAATGTTGGGGGGGGTTATTTTATGGGGGTTTTTTTACAGGCAAAAGATCTGAATTCTTTGGGGCATGCCCCGCAAAAGGCACTTTTCAGGGCTGGTAAGGTAAAAGAGCTTTTCTATTTTTATTTTAGAATAGGGTAGGGCATTTTTTTATTTTGGGGGGCTTTGTTATTTTATTAGGGGGCTTAGAGTAGGTGTAATTAGTTTAAAATTGTTGTAATATTTTTCTAAAGTTTGTAAATATTTTTTTATTTTTTGTAACAGTTCTTTTTTATTTTTTGTACTTTAGTTAGTTTATTTAATTGTATTTATTTGTAGGTATTGTATGTAATTAATTTATTGATAGTGTAGTGTTAGGTTTAATTGTAACTTAGGTTAGGATTTATTTTACAGGTAATTTTGTAATTATTTTAACTAGGTAGCTATTAAATAGTTACAGGTATACCCCGCTCATACAGCAGGTTAGGGACCGGAGCCCCGTTGTAAAGTGAAAACCGCCTTAAAGTGAAACAATGAGTTTTTAGCTTTCTTTTCACTTGCCAGTGTGTTTAAAAACTTGAAAACATGTTTGAACTAACATATATTAGGGGTGCAATAGTACTATGTGTAGTTTAACACTAGCACAATACAGTATTCAATTAGTATTTAATAAATACTGTACCTGTAAAATAGTGACAATTACTGTAGTAAAATTTGCCAGACTATAACACTGAGACACAGATTGCACTGTAATGCTGTAAACAGAGTGAACTGCGCATAATAAAATGGTGCCAGTCACTTTTTTTTGCAATCTTAAAAAGATTACAGCACTGTTTCAAAATCCTTGGAGGCTGAACTTCAGCTTCACAAAGCGCTGTATAAGCGAAGCGCTGTAAAGTGAAGCGCTGTAAAGTGAGGTATACCTGTATTAACTATTTAATAGCTATTGTACCTGGTTAAAATAAATACAAAGTTGCCTGTAAAATAAATATAAACCCTAAAATAGCTACAATATAATTATAATTTATATTGTAGCTATATTAGGATTTATTTTACAGGTAAGTATTTAGCTTTAAATAGGATTAATTTATTTAATAAGAGTTAATTTATTTCGTTAGATTTAAATTATATTTAACTTAGGGGGGTGTTAGTGTTAGGGTTAGACTTAACTTTAGGGGTTAATACATTTATTAGAGTAGCGGTGAGGTCCGGTCGGCAGATTAGGGGTTAATAAATATAATATAGGGGTCGGCGGTGTTAGGGGCAGCAGATTAGGGGTTCATAGGGATAACGTAGGTTGCGGCGGTGTACGGAGCGGCAGATTAGGGGTTAAAAAAATATGCAGGTGTCAGCGATAGCGGGGGCGGCAGATTAGAGGTTAATAAGTGTAAGGTTAGGGGTGTTTAGACTCGGGGTTCATGTTAGGGTGTTAGGTGCAGACATAGGAAGTGTTTCCCCATAGGAAACAATGGGGCTGCGTTAGGAGCTGAACGCTGCTTTTGTGCAGGTGTTTGGTTTTTTTTTCAGCTCAAAATGCCCCATTGTTTTCTATGGGGGAATCGTGCACGAGCAAGTTTTTGAAGCTGGCCGCGTCCGTAGGTAGGCTGGCGTCTGTTGTTACAATTGTCCAGTCCGGCCTGCTGAATGGCATCCCCCTGGACAGATGTGGCCGAGAAAGCCACCATAGAAGAGAATTTCTGGTCTCTTGATCCAGATTCAGAGTAGGGGACAAGTCTGAGTAATCCCCATTCCACTGACTTAGCATGCACAATTGCAGCGGTCTGAGATGTAGGCGTGCAAAGGGTACTATGTCCATTGCTGCTACCATTAAGCCGATCACCTCCATGCATTGAGCTACTGACGGGTGTTGAATGGAATGAAGGACACGGCATGCATTTTGAAGCTTTGTTAACCTGTCTTCTGTCAGGTAAATCTTCATTTCTACAGAATCTATAAGAGTCCCCAAGAAGGGAACTCTTGTGAGTGGAAAGAGAGAACTCTTCTTTTCGTTCACCTTCCATCCATGCGACCTTAGAAATGCCAGTACTAACTCTGTATGAGACTTGGCAGTTTGAAAGCTTGAAGCTTGTATCAGAATGTCGTCTAGGTACGGAGCTACCGCAATTCCTCGCGGTCTTAGTACCGCCAGAAGAGCACCCAGAACCTTTGTGAAGATTCTCGGAGCCGTAGCCAATCCGAATGGAAGAGCTACAAACTGGTAATGCCTGTCTAGAAAGGCAAACCTTAGATACCGGTAATGATCTTTGTGAATCGGTATGTGAAGGTAAGCATCCTTTAAATCCACTGTGGTCATGTACTGACCCTTTTGGATCATGGGTAAAATTGTCCGAATAGTTTCCATTTTGAACGATGGAACTCTTAGGAATTTGTTTAGGATCTTTAAATCCAAGATTGGCCTGAAAGTTCCCTCTTTTTTGGGAACCACAAACAGATTTGAGTAAAACCCTTGTCCTTGTTCTGACCGCGGAACCGGATGGATCACTCCCATTAATAAAAGATCTTGTACGCAGTGTAGAAACGCCTCTTTCTTTATTTGGTTTGTTGACAACCTTGACAGATGAAATCTCCCTCTTGGGGGAGAGAATTTGAAGTCTAGAAGGTATCCCTGAGATATGATCTCTAACGCCCAGGGATCCTGGACATCTCTTGCCCAAGCCTGGGCGAAGAGAGAAAGTCTGCCCCCCACTAGATCCGTTCCCGGATCGGGGGCCCTCGATTCATGCTGTCTTAGGGGCAGCAGCAGGTTTCCTGGCCTGCTTGCCCTTGTTCCAGGACTGGTTAGGTCTCCAGCCTTGTCTGTAGCGAGCAACAGCTCCTTCCTGTTTTGGTGCAGAGGAAGTTGATGCTGCTCCTGCTTTGAAATTACGAAAGGAACGAAAATTAGACTGTCTAGCCTTAGGTTTGGCTCTGTCTTGAGGCAGGGCATGGCCTTTACCTCCTGTAATGTCAGCGATAATTTCTTTCAACCCGGGCCCGAATAAGGTCTGCCCTTTGAAAGGTATATTAAGCAATTTAGATTTAGAAGTAATGTCAGCTGACCAGGATTTTAGCCACAGTGCTCTGCGTGCCTGAATGGCGAATCCGGAATTCTTAGCCGTAAGTTTAGTTAAATGTACTACGGCATCTGAAATAAATGAGTTAGCTAACTTAAGGGCTTTAAGCTTGTGTGTAATCTCATCTAATGGAGCTGATTCAAGTGTCTCTTCCAGAGACTCAAACCAAAATGCTGCTGCAGCCGTGACAGGCGCAATGCATGCAAGAGGTTGCAATATAAAACCTTGTTGAACAAACATTTTCTTAAGGTAACCCTCTAACTTTTTATCCATTGGATCTGAAAAGGCACAGCTATCCTCCACCGGGATAGTGGTACGCTTAGCTAAAGTAGAAACTGCTCCCTCCACCTTAGGGACCGTTTGCCATAAGTCCCGTGTGGTGGCGTCTATTGGAAACATCTTTCTAAATATCGGAGGGGGTGAGAACGGCACACCGGGTCTATCCCACTCCTTAGTAACAATTTCAGTAAGTCTCTTAGGTATAGGAAAAACGTCAGTACTCGCCGGTACCGCAAAATATTTATCCAACCTACACATTTTCTCTGGTATTGCAACTGTGTTACAATCATTCAGAGCCGCTAACACCTCCCCTAGTAATACACGGAGGTTTTCCAGCTTAAATTTAAAATTTGAAATATCTGAATCCAGTTTGTTTGGATCAGAACCGTCACCCGCAGAATGAAGCTCTCCGTCCTCATGTTCTGCAAATTGTGACGCAGTGTCTGACATGGCCCTAATATTATCAGCGCACTCTGTTCTCACCCCAGAGTGATCACGCTTACCTCTTAGTTCTGGTAATTTAGCCAAAACTTCAGTCATAACAGTAGCCATATCCTGTAATGTGATTTGTAATGGCCGCCCAGATGTACTCGGCGCTACAATATCACGCACCTCCCGAGCGGGAGATGCAGGTACTGACACGTGAGGCGAGTTAGTCGGCATAACTCTCCCCTCGTTGTTTGGTGAAATATGTTCAATTTGTACAGATTGACTTTTATTTAAAGTAGCATCAATACAGTTAGTACATAAATTACTATTGGGCTCCACTTTGGCTTTAGCACATATAGCACAGATATCTTCCTCTGAATCAGACATGTTTAACACACTAGCAAATAAACTAGCAACTTGGAAATACTTTTCAAGTAATTTACTATAATATGAAAACGTACTGTGCCTATAAGAAGCACAGAAAAAGTTATGACAGTTGAAAATTAATAAACTGAAAAGTTATAGCATCAAATCTTTGTAAAAAACACAATTTTAGCAAAGGATTGCTCCCATAAGTAATGGATGATCCGTGGACTGGATACACTTAACAAGAGAAATAGGAATACTGCTTACCCCATTCCCATACAGGGAAATAAATGCCAGCCAGTTCTGTTATATCAAGTCTCCTCAGAATAAAAAAGGCTGCACATACCATAATGCTGCTTGTAGCATGAAACCGGTCTCCACACTGAAGATGTCTCATGGTTACCTTCAGAAGTCTTGTGGGAACCAGCATGGATCTTAGTTACAACTGCTAAGATCATCAACCTCAGGGCAGAAATCTTCTTCCATATCCCCCTAAGGAAAATAGTACTCACCGGTACCATTTAACCCCTTAATGACCGGACCATTTTTCAATTTTCTTACCCTTAATGACAATGGCTATTTTTACATTTCTGCAGTGTTTGCGTTTAGCTGTAATTTTCCTCTTACTCGTTTACTGTACCCACACATATTATATACCGTTTTTCTCGCCATTAAATGGACTTTCTAAAGATACCATTATTTTCATCATATCTTATAATTTACTAAAAAAAAATGATAAAATATGAGGAAAAAATGGAAAAAAACACACTTTTTCTAACTTTGACCCCCAAAATCTGTTACACATCTACAATCACCAAAAAACACTGATGCTAAATAGTTTATAAATTTTGTCCTGAGTTTAGAAATACCCAATGTTTGCACGTTCTTTGCTTTTTTTGCAATTTATGGGGCAATAAATACAAGTAGCACTTTACTATTTCCAAACCACTTTTTTTCAAAATTAGCGCTAGTTACTTTGGAACCCTGATATCTGTCAGGAATACCTGAATATCCCTTGACATGTATATATTTTGTTTTAGAAGACATCCCAAAGTATTGATCTAGGCCCATTTTGGTATATTTCATGCCACCATTTCACCGCCAAATGCGATAAAAAAAAAAAAAAGTTCACTTTTTCACAAATTTTGTCACAAACTTTAGGTTTCCCACTGAAATTATTTATAAACAGCTTCTGCAATTATGGCACAAATGGTTGTAAATTCTTCTCTGGGATCCCCTTTTTCAGAGATAACAGACTTATATGGCTTTGTGGTTGCGTTTTGGTAATTAGAAGGCCGCTAAATGCCGCTGCGCACCACACGTGTTTTATGTCCAGGAGTGAAGGGGTTAATTAGGGAGCTTGTAGGGAGCTTGTAGTGTTAATTTTAGCTTTAGTGTAGTAGACAACCCCAAGTATTGATCTAGGCCCATTTTGGTATATTTTATGCCACCATTTCACCGCCAAATGCGAGCAAATAAAAAAAAAACTTTACATTTTTCACAATTTTAGGTTTCTCACTGAAATTATTTACAAACAGCTTGTGTTATTATGGCAGAAATTGTTGTAAAAGCTTCTCTGGGATCCCCTTTGTTCAGAAATAGCAGACTTATATGGCTTTGGCGTTGCTTTTTGGTAATTAGAAGGCCGCTAAATGCTGCTGCGCACCACACGTGAATTATGCCCAGCAGTGAAGGGGTTAAATTAGGTAGCTTGTAAGGAGCTTGCAGGATTAATTTTAGAGATCAGCCTCCCACCTGACACATCCCACCCCCTGATCCCTCCCAAACAGCTCTCTTCCCTCCCCCACCCCACAATTGTTCCCGCCATCTTAAGTACTGGCAGAAAGTCTGCCAGTACTAAATAAAAGTTTTTTTTTTTTTTTTTTTTAAATAAAAATAATAAAATATTTTAGTTGTGATGAACCCCTTCCTTAGCACCAACCTCCCTGATCCCCCCCTCCAACTCTCTAACCCTCTCCCCTACCTAATTACCGCCATCTTGGGTACTGGCAGCTGTCTGCCAGTACCCAGTTTGGCCCCACAAACCAAAGTATTTTAATTTTATTTTTAACTTTTATTTTTATTTTTAATTATTTCTGTAGTGTAGCAGCCCTCCACAATACCCCCACCCCCTCCCCCTCCCAGATCCTTTTATATGGAAAAAAATGTTTTTTAACTTTTTTCCCCCTTCCTAACTTCATTGGTGTCAGTGTGGCTAATGCGTGCACGCGCATCCACGTGCACGTGCGTCCACGTGCACACCCTCGTGCACGCGCGCGCATCGTGCACGCGCGTGCACACGCTCCCTCCTCCCACCCGGTCAAACGGCACCATCGGCACCATCGCTACCAGTGCAGAGAGGGCCACAGAGTGGCTCTCTCTGCATCGGAAGCTTGTAAAGGGGTATTGCAGGATGCCTCCATATCGAGGCATCACTGCAATACCCTCAGAGCTGCTGGAAGTGGTTGTGATCACTTCCAGCACTCTGTTAGACAACTGACGTACCAGGTACGTCCATTGTCATTAACTGCTTGTTAATGCATGACGTACCTGGTACGTCAGTTGTCATTAAGGGGTTAAAATAACAAACTTCTTGATTGAAGAAACTAAAACTAACACCTCACTTTACCATGTCTTCCTAGTATAACACAGGCAAAGAGAATGACTGGAGGTGGAGGGGAAGGGAGGGGCTATATATACAGATCTGCTGTGGTGCTCTTTGCCACTTCCTGTTAGCAGGAGGTTAATATCCCACAAGTAAGGATGAAATCCGTGGACTCGTCATTTCTTTGTAAAAGAAAACTAGAGAATATCCAGTTGCCTTTTACTCCAGGTCTTTACTACCAGTAGAAGTGAATTATTCAATCGGAGATAAGGAACTCTTAGACTTAGAAACATGGAGACACATCTTAGAAGGTACTTCTAAACCCTTCCTAATATACACAGATCATAAAAATCTCCAATATCTTATAAAAAATAAAACCCTCTCCTCTCGCCAAGTAAAATGGGAACTCTTTCTAGATAGGTTTGATTTTTTTAATAACCTATAGACCAGGTACACAAAACACAAAGGCAGATGCTTTATCACGTATTTATGACTCCACACCACTAGCAAACACCACCATGCAGTTTATACCGCCAAACAAAATTATAGGACTATTAAGTCCACCAGAAAATTACGTTTTTTTAAGACCTTAAAGACAGAACCCCCTACAACTAACAAACAAATAACAAGGCTCCTCAGGTTTGTACTACCACCAGCACAAATTATACATTCCACCCTCAATAAGAGATTCTATTTTACAGCAATTTTCTGATACACCCTTATCTGGACATCCAGGATTCTATAAGACAAAAGAGTTAATCAAAAGGTATTTCTAGTGGCCCCAGATAGACCAAACCATATAAAAGTATGTGATCACATGTGAAACCTGTGCTAGAAACAAATCTGATCATGGAAACCCAGTTGGATTCTTATTCCCGTTCCAGACATCCCATGGACAACAGTCTTAATGGATTTCATTGTGGAACTTCCACCGTCCCAACATCATAATACAATACTTGCTGTAGTGGATCATCTCACCAAATTAGCTCACTTTATTCCAATGAGAAAACTACCAAATGCAAAAGAAACTGCCATTGCTTTTATGACCCACACTGTAAAGTTACATGGTTTATCTACCTCTATAATAACTGATCGGGGAACCCAATTTACATCCCATTTCAGGAAAGCACTTTGTCGGATCCTCAAAATACTTCCCAGGTTCCCTACTTCTTACCATCCACAGACCAATGGGCTTACAGAAAGGGTAAACCAGATCCTCGAACAATACCTCAGATGCTACATAACTCACCTACAAGACGACTGGTTATCCTATCTACGCATGGCTGAATTCTCATACAATAACTCCATTTCTACTTCCACTAAAACAACTCCGTTTCTTGCCACCTATGGTTACATCCCAGAATCATTTCCTTATCCCATACTAACATCAATTCTCCAGGAGCAAAGGGCTATTCTATATCTCTAAAAGCAGGATTGGATCTACTAAAACTTAATTTAACAGAAGCTAAATCCAAACAAAAACACTACTATGATCTAAAACACCGTCCAAGTCCGAACTACAAACTGGGAGATTTAGTCTGGCTCTCTACCAAATACTTGAAACTCATCCTTCCCTCCAAAAAATTGGGTCACCGGTTTATAGGTCCTTTTTCTATAAAAAAAAAAAGATATTAAATGCCAATACAGTTGTATTAGATCTTCCGGATTCTTATAAAATCCATCCATCATTCCATGTTTCACAACTAAAATCTTATCATCCTTCTAATTGTACCAAACCTCATCAACCTCCTATCCAATTTGATGATCATGAGGAATTTGAGATTGAATCCATCCTTGATTCTCGCCTTCAGCTGAAAAAACTTGAGTATTTAATAAGATGGAAGGGTTATGGCCCTGAAGAAGATACATGTGTCCCTATTAATGATATACATGCTCCTAAGCTTCTTAAGACTTTTCATGTCAGGTACCCACATAAACCTTCTCTTTGATCCTCGGAGAGGATCCCTTGTGAAGGGGGATCTGTAATATCCCTTTAAAATGGGATCCTCCCTTTTTCACTCACCAGCCTATTTAACCTCACTTCCCCCAAGTAACTTTGCTTGATTATTCTGGTCATATTGCCTACAGCTGGAATTCCTCTCAGCACTATTCTGAATTGTGGATCTTCAAGCTAAATTTTCATTTTGTACTCTGGCAGACATGGTTTGTTCTTCTTATCTTGCGGTAGAAAGGCGCCCTTGCCCCTCGTGACGGTGGATATGATAGAGTCCAGGCCTGGACCAAATAGACTCTTTCCCTGAAATGGAAGATAAAGCAATCTAGATTTGGACGTCATGTCAGCAGACCACGACTTCAGCCACAGAGCCCTCCGGCCAGAACAGAAAAGCCTGATGTCTTGGCATTCAAGCAAATAATCTGCATATTAGCATCACAAATAAAATAATTCGCTACCCTCAGGGCCTTAATTCTTTCATGTATCTCATCAAGGGGAGTCTACACCTCGATCATCTATGACAGAGAGTCGCACCAATAGGTAGAGGCTCCCGCCACCGCAGCAACCGCGGCTGCAAGTTGAAAGACGAACCATGTGTGTTGAAACATCTTTTTTAACAGGGTCTCTAATGTCTTATCCACGGGTTCATTAAACGACAAACTATCCTCAAGCGGGATAGTGGTGCGCTTAGCAAGCGTGGAGATAGCTCCATCCACTTTAGGGACAGATCTGCACATTTCTAGCTGAGAGTCCAGAACCGGGAACAATTTTTTAAACGAAGAAGGGGAGAAAGACTATCCAAGTCTCTCCTATTCATTCTTAATAATATTCGCCATCTTTACAGGAACCAGGAAAGTTTGGGGCACTACCCTGTCCTCATAAACTTTATCAAGCTTAGGAATAGAAGGTTCCTCCGGTAACTTCAGTTCTGGAACCTCTAGAGTAGCCAACACCTCCATTAATAAAAAGTGTAAGTTCTCCATCCTAAACCGAAAGTCAGGTTCCTCCACAGCCGGAGGTTTAGATGCTGCAGATTCCGATCCCAGAGAGAGAGTCCACCGAAGTATTGGAATCCTCTGCATCAGCGGATAATCTAGTCTCAGATACATCGAACGGAGTAGATGACTCCTGTAAAGGATAGCAATGTTTAACCTTTTGCTTGCGCTTGGCAAGGTAGAGCACTAAAGACCGCAGATACGGTCGTTTGCAACTGCTCAGCAAAATCAGGCGGCAACATGGCCTCTCCTGCAGGAGGATTAGAAGTGCACCGGGGAGCTGCATGTGTAATCAGAGATGAATGTAGGGAATGCACCTTGCGGGACGGAGAGCCTTAGAGGTGGACAGCTCAGTGGTACTAAACATCTTATTTCTTTTAGATAGCACTACTTTATCGAGGCATGTGGAACATAGTTGAGCAGGCGGGTATACCACAGCCTCCTCACAGTAAACACAGACATTAGATTTGGGTAAAGAGGGAGTACCCTCTAGCATAGAGTCCTCCATAGCTTGCGCCTTTAATATCTTTACAATAATTAAACAGGCACCTTTATACACCCAATGGCCGGGGCACTCACCACCTCCTATGACCCAGGTCCACAGAGAAACTCGTTTTTGTCTACTGCAGCCAACAGTCAGGAAAAGAAAAGGAAAGAGCCACACTGGTCAGGTGGAGAGACGTTCAGGACTGCCCCAGCAATCAGGAAAAAGTGCGCCAAGTAAACAGGCTGTGCAGTAATTCAGGGAGGAAAAGGCCTGACTGTTCCACATTGCCCGAGCCACATCTCACACATAACGCAGCAATAACACAATAAAAGCAATCATGTATACATCCCCCCCCCCGTTCAATAATCACCTTCCGGAGATATTAACCCTTGATTCTATACAGATAAAAGTAGCCACACTGTGACCCTGTCTTCTTGCGTTATCATTACATATATAGAAAATGAAACGATCTTACCAGAATCAACGCCATGGAACAGGAACACGGCCTCTCAAGTTTGACAGTGTGTAGCCTCGCTCCTCCTGACATGGACTTGAGTCAAGAAAGCAGGAACGAAACTTGTCAACGCCGATTGCTTAAGGAGCTGTTAGTATGAGTTGGGATAGTTTCGCAGAAAGAGTCTCCCTGCATCTCTTGACTCTAACTTTCATCCATGCTCTCACTGAGAGGCTGACAGGACTACACCCTCCATAAGAGACTACTCTGAAATCTTCTGACACATATCTGTCAACCTCCTGTGACGAAAGGCAAAGAATGACAGGTGGATGAGGGGAGTGGGGGAGGTATTTAAGACTTTGGCTGGGGTGTCTGCCTCCTCCTGGTGGCCAGGTTCTGTATTCCCACAAGTAATGAATGAAGCCATGGACTCTCCTCGTATTAGATGGAAATTAAGATTTTTGCATTCGAAAAATCTGAAAGTTAGAATATTGTGTGCATGTTCACGTATTCCCTCATAGAAGTAAATGGAGAAAAAAAGTGGAAAAAACACTTTACTCTCCTGCAAACCTTATTACACTTTCTCATTTGCGCTAACCCAACATGAAAATATGAATATTTCATATGCCAATGTTCTTTACATAACAGAATATGTTCTATTTATTCATAAACACATATTTCTATATATCTGATATTTTGTAACACACACACACATATATATATATATATATATATATATATATACACACACACACACACACACACACACACACACACACACAGGGCTCAAAACTGTAAGTCCTAAGATACTAGCCAGGACAAAATGTTACTCGCCGCTTCTAATCCAATCCACTCACACTGCACCCACTACCGTAGCCCTTCTTTTCATATGTATAGCCATTGTGAAACATTTTGTAATATTGTTTTTATTTTATACCATAACAAATTAAATAACGCTACATAGAATAATAAATTAACAAAAAAAAGTTCATAACCGTTAGAAACATCGACTAGAGGTTCTGGAGAAGACAACAGCTGGATAGAAAAACTAAGTTGTTTAAGTCATAGAAGGTCATAGCAGACCTAAAGATTATTTTTCTTCTTCTATAACTATCTTAAAGGGTTAGAAATTGTTGCAAAATTGTATATAAATAAAATACCTTATTATAATTAATATATTGAATGTAAGCAAATAAAATGATTTTTATGAGAAAATGAAGCCTCTACACACCTTTGTATAAACTTTAAAATTCTCATGAAAGGAGCGGTAACGACCGCCCATAAAAAGAGGCAGAGTTTATGCAAAACCAACTACGGAACCCATCCAATGGTGAAGCAGCTGAGGACATTCATTTTAATAAGTAACAACATCCGCTCTTTCCCCTCTTCAGTGCCGCGGTTCCCCAATCCCTCCGGTGTCTACGTCAAAATCCATGTGACCGCCCAGCATCAGGTACTTGGATCATGAATCTGCGCATGGGTTAGGCTAAGAGTTGATATAATGCGCATGCGGGCCGTCATGATGTTTCTACCTGGGTAGAACATCGTTATAGGCCCAAAATAACTGGTTTAAAAGGGGGTTTGGCAAAGTAATCATTTTACATTAAAAATTACAAGAAAACGATAGATACAATTTAAAAAAAGTGTCAATTACAAATATATTTAACATAAATAAATGTTTTAAGAGAGCTTACCATTTTTTTTTTAGTTTACTATCCCTTTAACTATCTTTCTTGACTCCTCCCTCTCTTCAATCTCTCACTTTTCCTCTACCTTCTCTCTCAGGCCATATCTTCTCTTTACACTCTTTCTCCTCTCGTATATTTATTAACTTTTTTTTCTCCACTCTCTCTTAACTCTACCTTCTTCACTTTAACTTTTCCTCTACAACCTCTCTATCTGCCCCGATTACCCTCTCAGAAGTAACAGTCTAAGCACAAATAGGGTCCCTACAGCCCTAGAGGAATAACCTATCCTTGCATTTTCATGGCTATATAATATCCCTTTGGATAATAGTTTTAGCACATACACCAAAATGTGTGTTTGTCAGTGCTGCAATAGGAATATACATTCTGCAAATACAATGTACCAACTTTGCTACTTACAACATGCCACCAGACTTCAGACTCAACATTCACTAACTAATTTTCACTAGCCTCCTGTCAGTATATTTATGAAAATCTTAGTGGTGCTATCCAAATAATATATCAGTTTATGGCAGGGTTAAAAACACTATACAAAGTAACTTCTTTGTTTGTTTTACCCCTGCTGGATTAATATATGACAAGCCCTAAGTCTGACCTTCTTTTTAAGTAAGTTGGAATAGAAAACTCATAGCAGGCATTATTGTTCGCTAGTATTATTTTACCTGGTTTGCATCAAATACTCTAAACTTGCTTTACCTTTCTATCAATGCCCACAGTTGTGACAACAGCAGGCTACCCTAGACTGTTCACTGAAGTATTTCTATTTAGTAGCGCTTAGAACATGAATCCAGATTTGATTTAAGATTGCTCATACAAGTAACTTCTCTGTTTGTTTTATCCCTACCTGTTTACTATTTGGCAAGTCTTGAGAACGTCCCTTTTTTTAAGTGGGTCAGCACAGAAAATTTACAATATATAATAGGGTACACTAGCATTATTTCACCTAGTTTGCACCAAATACGTTAAACTTGCTTTTTCTCTCTCATGTTATCCACAGATATGTTAATAGCAGCTTAATCTAGAATGTTTATTGTAAAATGAGGTTTGTCAGTTGAGACCCAAAAGAGGTCTCCTTTTTTGGACTTATCCTCCTTCTCCTAGACTTTGCAGTGCTGAGGTCCATGAGTGACCTTCTGTGTCCATTAGGAGGGTAACAGTTCATTGGGCATCCAAATTATTCGCTATACTTATTGAGTTTTGTTTTAGAACTGTATACTGTACGTCTGAAGCTTCTTGTCGTGAGATTTATGTATTGCAGCGAATATTGTATCTTATTGTCTTATGTTTTTGTTTGCCTTATTTCAAACCTCAATAAAAATTATAAAAAAAAAAAAAAAAAACACTATACAAAAAAATAGAAACCCTAATCAACCATGCATCTACTAGACCATACAATTAATATAAATACCTGAACTCTTTTATTTAGTTAATATTCATGAACATTTTTGAAATATATTTGCAATAAAAGAAATATGAAATAATATTATATGCACTTGAAAACTATTTAAATATGCTATGCAAAATTCATACACGCTTATCTTAAAAACCCACCTTATTTACAAATCTTTTAACATCCAAGCAATACAATTCTAAGCTGTGCTCTTAGGCAATAGGGTAATATATATATTCTGCTATTTAACTGCAATTTATCCTAATACAGAATTAACTTACAATATCAGAACTTGCACAGATGATTTACTTAGCAAATCAGATACAGATTTAAACAATACCTAGGCTTATGACTACCAATTTAAAAACAGAATTTATGCTTACATGATAAATTACTTTCTCCAACGGTGTGTCCGGTCCACGGCTTCATCCATTACTTGTGGGAATATTCTCTTCCCCAACAGGAAATGGCAAAGAGCACAGCAAAAGCTGTCCATATAGCCCCTCCTCAGGCTCCGCCCCCCAGTCATTCGACCGACGGTTAGGAGAAAAAAGGAGAAACTATAGGGTGCCGTGGTGACTGTAGTATATAGAGAAAGAAATTTTTCAAACCTGATTAAAAAACCAGGGCGGGCCGTGGACCGGACACACCGTTGGAGAAAGTAATTTATCAGGTAAGCATAAATTCTGTTTTCTCCAACATTGGTGTGTCCGGTCCACGGCGTCATCCATTACTTGTGGGAACCAATACCAAAGCTTTAGGACACGGATGAAGGGAGGGAGCAAATCAGGTTACCTAAACCGAAGGCACCACGGCTTGCAAAACCTTTCTCCCAAAAACAGCCTCCGAAGAAGCAAAAGTATCAAATTTGTAAAATTTGGCAAAAGTGTGCAGAGAAGACCAAGTCGCTGCCTTACATATCTGATCAACAGAAGCCTCGTTCTTGAAGGCCCAAGTGGAAGCCACAGCCCTAGTGGAGTGAGCTGTGATTCGTTCAGGAGGCTGCCGTCCGGCAGTCTCATAAGCCAATAGGATAATGCTTTTCAGCCAGAAAGAAAGAGAGGTAGCAGTAGCTTTTTGTCCTCTCCTCTTACCAGAGTAAACGACAAACAAGGATGAGGTTTGTCTAAAATCCTTTGTTCCTTCTAAATAGAACTTTAAAGCACGGACTACATCTAAATTGTGTAACAAACGTTCCTTCTTTGAAACTGGATTCGGAAACAGAGAAGGAACAACTATTTCCTGGTTAATATTCTTGTTGGAAACAACTTTTGGAAGAAAACCAGGCTTGGTACGCAAAACAACCTTATCTGAATGGAACACCAGATAGGGTGGATCACACTGCAAAGCAGATAATTCAGAAACTCTTCTAGCAGAAGAAATAGCAACCAAAAACAGAACTTTCCAAGATAGTAACTTGATATCTTTGGAATGTAAGGGTTCAAACGGAACCCCTTGAAGAACTGAAAGAACTAAATTTAGACTCCAAGGAGGAGTCAAGGGTCTGTAAACAGGCTTGATTCTGACCAAAGCCTGTACAAAAGCTTGTACATCTGGCACAGCTGCCAGTCGTTTGTGTAACAAGACAGATAAAGCAGAAATCTGTCCTTTTAGAGAACTCGCTGACAATCCCTTATCCAAACCTTCTTGGAGAAAGGAGAGGATCTTAGGAATTTTAATCTTACTCCAGGAGAATCCCTTGGATTCACACCAACAGATATATCTTTTCCATATTTTATGGTAAATCTTTCTAGTCACAGGTTTTCTGGCTTGGACCAGAGTCTCTATCACTTAATCTGAAAACCCACGCTTGGATAAAATCAAACGTTCAATTTCCAAGCAGTCAGCTGCAGAGAAACTAGATTTGGATGTTCGAATGGACCTTGTATTAGAAGATCCTGTCTCAAAGGTAGCTTCCATGGTGGAGCCGATGACATATTCACCAGGTCTGCATACCAAGTCCTGTGCGGCCACGCAGGAACTATCAGAATCACCAAGGCCTTCTCCTGTTTGATCCTGGCTACAAGCCTGGGAAGGAGAGGGAACGGTGGAAACGCATAAGCTAGGTTGAACGACCAAGGCGCCACTAATGCATCCACTAGAGTCGCCTTGGGATCCCTGGATCTGGACCCGTAGCAAGGAACCTTGAAGTTCTGACGGGACACCATCAGATCCATGTCTGGAATGCCCCATAATTGAGTCAACTGGGCAAACATCTCCGGGTGGAGTTCCCACTCCCCCGGATGGAAAGTCTGATGACTCAGATAATCCGCCTCCCAGTTGTCTACTCCTGGGATGTGGATTGCAGATAGGTGGCAGGAGTAATCCTCCGCCCATTTGATGATTTTGGATACCTCTCTCATCGCCAAGGAACTCCTTGTTCCCCCCTGATGGTTGATGTAAGCTACAGTCGTCATGTTGTCTGACTGGAATCTTATGAATCCGGCCTTCGCTAGTTGAGGCCAAGCCCGGAGAGCATTGAATATCGCTCTCAGTTCCAGGATGTTGATCAGGAGAAGAGACTCTTCCCAAGACCATAAACCCTGAGCTTTCAGGGAATCCCAGACCACGCCCCAGCCTAATAGACTGGCGTCGGTCGTGACAATGACCCACTTTGGTCTGCGGAAACTCATTCCCTGAGACAGGTGATCTTGGGACAACCACCAACGGAGTGAGTCTCTGGTCATCTGGTCTACTTGAATCTTTGGAGACAAGTCTGTATAGTCCCCATTCCACTGCTTGAGCATGCACAGTTGTAATGGTCTTAGATGAATTCGAGCAAAAGGAACTATGTCCATTGCTGGAACCATCAACCCTACTACTTCCATGCACTGAGCTATGGAAGGCTGCAGAATAGAGAAAAGAACTTGACAAGCGTTTAGAAGCTTTGACTTTCTGACTTCTGTCAAGAAGATCTTCATTTCTAAAGAATCTATTATTGTTCCCAAAGAGGGAACTCTTGTCGACGGAGACAGGGAACTCTTTTCTACGTTCACCTTTCACCCGTGAGATCTGAGAAAGGCTAGAACAATGTCTGTATGAGCCTTTGCCTTGGAAAGAGACGACGCTTGAATTAGAATGTCGTCCAGATAAGGTGCCACTGCAATGCCCCTTGGTCTTAGAACCGCTAGAAGGGACCCGAGCACCTTTGTGAAAATTCTGGGAGCAGTGGCTAGTCCGAATAGGAGAGCCACGAACTGATAATGTTTGTCCAGAAAGGCGAACCTTAGGAACTGATGATGATCTTTGTGGATAGGAATATGTAGATACGCATCCTTTAAATCCACGGTAGTCATATATTGACCCTCCTGGATTGTAGGTAAAATTGTTCGAATGGTTTCCATTTTGAACGATGGAACTCTGAGAAATTTGTTTAGAATTTTTAAATCCAGAATTGGTCTGAAAGTTCCCTCTTTTTTGGGAACTACAAACAGATTTGAGTAAAACCCCTGACCTTGTTCCACAGTTGGAACTGGGTGTATCACTCCCATCCTTAACAGGTCTTCTACACAATGTAAGAATGCCTGTCTCTTTATTTGGTTTGAAGATAAGTGAGAAATGTGGAACCTTCCCCTTGGGGATAGTTCCTTGAATTCTAGAAGATAACCCTGAGAGACTATTTCTAGTGCCCAGGGATCCTGAACATCTCTTGCCCAAGCCTGAGCAAAGAGAGAGAGTCTGCCCCCTACTAGATCCGGTCCCGGATCGGGGGCTACCCCTTCATGCTGTTTTGGTAGCAGCAGCAGGCTTCTTGGCCTGTTTACCCTTGTTCCAGCCTTGCATTGGTTTCCAAGCTTGTTTAGTCTGGGAAACGTTACCCTCTTGTCTAGAGGCTGCAGAGTTGGAAGCCGGTCCGTTCCTGAAATTGCAAAAGGAACGAAAATTGGACTTATTCTTAGCCTTGAAAGGCCTATCTTGTGGGAGGGCATGGCCCTTTCCCCCAGTGATGTCTGAAATAATCTCTTTCAATTCTGGCCCAAAAAGGGTCTTACCCTTGAAAGGGATATTAAGCAATTTTGTCTTGGAAGATACATCCGCCGACCAAGACTTTAGCCAGAGCGCTCTACGCGCCACAATTGCAAACCCTGAATTTTTCGCCGCTAATCTCGCTAACTGCAAAGCGGCGTCTAAAATAAAGGAATTAGCTAACTTAAGTGCGTGAATTCTGTCCATGACCTCCTCATATGGAGTCTCCCTACTGAGCGACTTTTCCAGTTCCTCGAACCAGAACCATGCCGCTGTAGGGACAGGAATAATGCACGAAATAGGTTGAAGGAGGTATCCTTGCTGTACAAAAATCTTTTTAAGCAAACCCTCCAATTTTTTATCCATAGGATCTTTGAAAGCACAATTGTCCTCAATGGGAATGGTCGTGCGTTTGGCAAGTGTAGAAACCGCCCCCCTCGACCTTAGGGACTGTTTGCCATGTGTCCTTCCTGGGGTCGACCATGGGGAACAATTTCTTAAATATAGGAGGAGGGACAAAAGGTATGCCTGGCTTCTCCCACTCCTTATTCACTATGTCCGCCACCCTTTTTGGTATTGGAAAGGCATCAGGGTGCACCGGGACCTCTAGGAACTTGTCCATCTTGCACAATTTTTCTGGGATGACCAGATTGTCACAATCATCCAGAGTAGATAGCACCTCCTTAAGTAATGCGCGGAGATGCTCTAATTTAAATTTAAATGTCACAACATCAGGTTCTGCCTGCTGAGAAATTCTTCCTGTATCAGAAATTTCTCCATCTGACAAACCCTCCCTCACTGCCACTTCAGACTGGTGTGAGGGTATGACAGATAAATTATCATTAGCGCCCTCCTGCTCTACAGTGTTTAAAACTGAGCAATCGCGCTTTCTCTGAAAACCTGGCATTTTGAATAAAATATTAGCTATGGAGTTATCCATTACTGCCGTCAATTGTTGCATAGTAACAAGCATTGGCGGGCTAGAAGTACTAGGGGTCGCCTGTGCGGGCATAAATGGTATAGACACAGAAGGAGAGGATGCAGAACTATCCCTACTTCCTTCATCTGAGGAATCATCCTGGGCAACCTTACTAAATGTGACAGTACTGTCCTTACTTTGTTTGGACGCCATGGCACAATTATCACATACATTTGAAGGGGGGACCACCTTAGCCTCCATACATACAGAACATGATCTATCTGAAGGTACAGACATGTTAAACAGGCTTAAACTGGTTAATAAAGCACAAAAACCGTTTTTAAACAAAACCGTTACTGTCTCTTTAAATGTTAAACAGGGCACACTTTATTACTGAATATGTGAAAAACTATGAAGGAATTATCCAATCTTTACCAAATTTTCACCACAGTGTCTTAATGCAAGCTGTTAACCCTTAAAATGCGGAAACCGGAGCCGTTTGCAATTTAACCCCACTACAGTCCCAGCCACAGCCTTTGTTGCGACTTCACCTATCCCAGGGGGGTATACGATACCAATTCAAGCCTTCTAGGAACGTTTTCAGTGGATACCAGACCCTCTCACATGCAGTTGCATGCACTGCACTCAAAAGAAACTGTGCAATAATGGTGCGAAAATGAGGCTCTGCCTACTACAGTGAAAGGCCCTTCCTGACTGGGAAGGTGTCTTAACTAGTGCCTGGCGATAAAAACGTTCCCCAAATAATAAAAAGTGTGAAATCCACTTCAAACTTTAAATAATAACTTAAATAAATAATCGATTTAGCCCTTAAGAGTGTCCACCAGTTAATAGCCCATAATCAGCCCTTTATTCTTTCAGAGTCTAAGAAAATGGCTTACCGATCCCCATGAGGGAAAATGACAGCCTTCCAGCATTACACAGTCTTGTTAGAAAAATGGCTAGTCATACCTTGAGCAGAAAAGTCTGCAAACTGTTCCCCCCAACTGAAGTTCTCTGGGCTCAACAGTCCTGCGTGGGAACAGCAATTGATTTTAGTTACTGCTGCTAAAATCATACTCCTCTTTTAAACAGAACTCTTCATCTCTTTCTGTTTCAGAGTAAATACTACATACCAGTACTATTTCAAAATAACAAACTTTTGATAGAAGAATAAAAAACTACAACTAAACACCACATACTCTTCACCATCTCCGTGGAGATGCTACTTGTTCAGAGCGGCAAAGAGAATGACTGGGGGGCGGAGCCTGAGGAGGGGCTATATGGACAGCTTTTGCTGTGCTCTTTGCCATTTCCTGTTGGGGAAGAGAATATTCCCACAAGTAATGGATGACGCCGTGGACCGGACACACCAATGTTGGAGAAATACAATATAGTTCACCAATTTTGAACCAATTTGCAGCGGTCTTTAGGTTATCTCAGAAGACAGATAAGTAATTTTTGCAATCAATGAGAAGGAGGTAGTCAGCTTGTTTAGATTGGTTTCAAAATGCCCAGCAGCAGATATCATCCAAAGTTAAAACAGCCTCCTTCTCTATTTCTCTTTTGCTTACTTATATATGTTTTCAATCATTGATGACATCATGTGGGTGGCACTACGGGAGCTGACCTTCCCATTGGTTATCTGGGAAGTCTAATCGGATTGGCCCTTGGAAATTTCATTTTTAACAGCCAGAAAGAACCTTCTGGCTGTAGCTCTCGCAACATAACACCAGGTGGCAGCATTACAAACAGACAGTACAAAAACAATGCAGCATGACAATACATACAAATTCATTTAACCAACATTTTTAGCCAGTGAAATATTTCTTTAAACTATGTAATAACTGCCATAATTTCTTGTATTAATCTCTCCCAATATTAATTATAGGTGAAGCGGCATCAGATTAATTTCCTGATCGTTTTGATATGAAACGTCATGTTTTATATTATTAACATTGTATTATATTAAAGCAATTTAACACTGCTAATTATTAGCTTAAAATGCATTATAATTTTATCAGTATTCTGGCATTTCTTTGCAAATAACAGCTTATTTTTATATCTCCAGATTGGTAGTATTTAAAACTCCTGATATACTGCATTCACCCAGATATAGTATGTGACATTTCTGTGTATTTCTTCCTGAATACATAAATCCTGTTTATGTAGATCTGAAATAAAAATAAATGTTAATGATCACTTCTCTTCAGGTCCATAAACATCTATTCATGTTCTTAAACACACAGAGGCTAAGATATTCATGCTTTCAAAATATGTATGTCTTGTATTTATTTTCCTAGTATATTTTATTTGAAATCTAACTACAGTTGCTTTGAAATCATAATGTAAGCCATGTGTCTTCTCTATGTTATTCTAACCCCAGACACAATGTCTGTGTCACGTGTATTCTGGTGTTATCAGCCACACAGCCTGAGTCACTTAAACAAATCTGTGCTAATTATCAGTCCCTTGAAGAATGTTTGTATCTCTCACATCTTTTCAGAAGAATCGGCATTTCCCTTGGAGGAAACCCATATATGGGCCTGTATCCTGTTCTCTTTCAAAATTACTTCCCCCAACATTCCTCTAAGTGACTGTATTAAATTGGGGTAGACCAAATGTCTTAGAGTCATAAAACTCTGCATATAGTCAAATGAGCATGGTCACTGAGTTAGTTCCTTTTGGAAAATGTCTGTGTATTTTACACCGCAGGGGTTGTGCTTCAAAAGGCTATGCTGATTTCCAATCCTGATAAACGTGCATTTACCTAGCCAAAATCAGCTTGTAGGGGGTTTTGAGTTAAATCCTGACATCAGAATTTCTATTCTACAGCACATCTGATAAAATAGACGGCTTCATATATACACACATGCTTTTTATATTATTTTCATTTACGTATATATATTAGTATATATATATATATATTATGTCATTGACCTTTACCCTGACATAATTCCCCCTTTCAAATTCAAATATATGTAGGACACATGTGTTTGAATTGGATCAAAGTCAGTGGTACTCGGTGAGGATGTTGGCCATATACAACATAGATAGTCTCTTATGTAGAATGTTTGTTACTTTGAGCCTTCATGTTTATCAGTTAGGCATCTTTAAACTACATATGTCTTTAGTTCATTTGGGGATATGACACTTCATTCTCCCTCTATGACTTGTAGTTGGGATCTGGGATGACATGCCCGCAATTGATTGATATGGACCCATTTATCTATGAAACTTTCATTTTTGGGGATCCGTATTTTATAGGCCACTGGAGATATTTTGTCAGTAATGACGAAAGGACCTTTCCATGAGGGAAGAAATTTCTTCTCCCTAACCTGATCTCTTCCAAAGTTATAAAGATAAACTTTATCATTTATTTCATATTCCTTTTTGGATGTTTTGAGATCATAATAGGTTTTAGTGGCAGTTGCGGCTCTTTCTAAATTCCTTTGAGCAAATGCAAATGCATATTGCAGGTGTTTTCTTAGGTTTTCCACATATTGATATGTATTGGCAGCGTTTATCAAGTTTTGGTCTGATGTAAGGTATAGCAGATGCTGAGGTAGAACCATTCTTCTACCAGTCATCAGTTCAAAAGGTGACATTTTGGTAGCACTACTTGGAGTTGCTCTTAATGCCATTAAGACTAGAGGTAGTTTTACATCCCAGTCTTTACCTGTTTCACTCACAAACTTTTTGAGGATTTTAACAATGGACTGGTTGTAACGCTCTACACCACCACTTGAGGCAGCTCTATAAGCAATATGGAGCTTTCTTTTAACCCCTAGTATTTTCCACATTTTGGTCATCACTTCGCTAGTGAAGTGGGTCCCCCGATCTGATTCGATTCTTTGGGGCAAACCAAATCTGGAAAATACATGGTTGATGAGCAATGCTGCACATGTTTCAGCACTATTGTTAGGTGCACTAATGCACTCTACCCATTTAGTGAATAGGCATGTCACGGTTAACATGTATTTGTTACCTCTTGATGATCTTGTTACTGGGCCAATAAAATCAATTTGTATATCTGACCATGGCATTACCATCCCCCTTTTCTTCTATGCGTTGGTGCAGTGGGTTGAAACTGTGGGCAGATTAAACACCCTTGACAGTAGGTTTGAACATCTTTCAACATGTGTGGCCAAAAAGCGTAATCACGCAATATTTCATATGTGAGCTTGGCACCACGATGACCAGATGTGGGAGCATCATGGGCATGTTGAAGCATTAGACCTCTGAACTTGGTGGGTACTACCCACTTCTGGATGCCAGTTTTGGAGGTTCTAATTAACAAACCATCCTGTAACTTGAATTGTGATCTAGATTTTATTAAGATTCTAAGATCTTCTTTGCCAATATAATCATCTTTTGAGTTGGGGTTGCTTTCAGGATCTTCTATGTGTTTATAGAAGATGCCTACAATGGGGTCTTCTTTTTGACTAGTGATCAGGTCCTCACTAGGAGAATCCTGACTCCATTGTACCAAGTTAGGCTCACTCTGTTGTTTTGCATGGTTTCTGGTAATGGCTTCTACCTGAATTGCACCCATTAAGTGGTCAATATTAAGGAGTTCTCCAGTTATGGCTCCATGTTTGGCTAATGAGTCAGCAAGGTCATTGCCTTCCTTATCAGGACCTAGAACTCTGGAATGACCCTTGGTCTTTTTCCAGTGTATGGTTAAATCATTGGATACTACCAGATTATCAATCTCGCAGAACAACTTGCCATGCTTGACTGGTTTGTTATTGCTTTTCTGCATGCCATTTCTTTTCCAAGTTGGCAGGTATTCAACAAAACTGTCACGCACATAATTTGAGTCAGTTATGATCACAAATTCATGAATACCATGTTCAATAGCCATTTCAATGGTTTTGAAAACAGCAGTTAGTTCTGCAACCTGACTTGATCTTGGTCCAATGTTGAAACCTATAGATATATTTGGGAATCCATTTGCCCCAGTTATACCAATGCCAGCGAATAATCTGCGCTCATTATCAATAGTGGCATGGTAAGAACAACCATCAACATACACCCAAGGTAATGTTTGACAATGGTCCTCATTGTACATTTTATATGGGGAAAGTAATTGTTCCTCCAGAAAATCATCTTCTGATAATTCTTCCCCAGGATCTCTAGCAGTACAGTCGTGGAGCTCAGCAAGCCCTTGTGCGACTGGATTCTTTTTATTCTGCTTGTAGCGAATTTCTAGTGGCCAGCCTTGTAAGGAAAGAGTCCACGCTGTTATGCGGCTATTAGACAAATTCCCATCTCTTATTCTCTCACTTTGCAAATATAGCAAAGGCTGGTGGGCCGTTTCTACAATTATTTCCTCGCCCTGTATATAGCTGCGGAAATTTTGTAGAGCCCATACAGTAGATAAGAGGGCTTTTTCGCAATCGCTAAATTTTATTTCTACTGGGGATAGATTTTTGCTCGCATAAGCAATGGCTTTGTTCAAATTATCATGTTTTTGGTATAAAACAGCACTCATGCTTATATCTGTGTAACCTGTCTCTAAGAAGAAAGGTTTACCACCTTCAGGGTACGCTAAGCAAGGTGCTTGAATGAGTTTTCTCTTCAGCTCTCTGATGGCTGTCTCTTGAGACTCACTCCAGTGCCATTTTACATCTTTCTTTAGAAGAAGTAGTAGTGGTTTAGCTAATTCCGCATAATTATCAATGAATTTGCGAGAATAATTTGTCATACCCAGGAATGATCTATATTCCTTTAAATTAGTTGGGTTTTTAGAATTCACTATAGCTTCCACCTTTTTCTTTTGGGGATTTAATCCTTCAGAGGTAACTTCATGTCCCAAGAAGTTTACACGAGTGCGGCACCATTGGGCTTTTTGTAAGGATAATTTGACACCTGCCCTTTTAAGTTGGCTGAGGACGTGTTTAAGCTCTGCGATGTGTTTTTCAAAGTCTGTGTTTTTGATTAAAACATCATCAACATAAGATAAGGTCCCCCTTTCCAGTGCATCAGGCATAGCCTTATGCATGAATACAGCAAATTCATGTCCAGAAATTATGTATCCAAACGGAAGTCTTTGAAATGCATATTGGACCTTTTGGAAGGAGAATGCTAGCTTATATTGGTCCTCTTCATGTACCTTGATGGTCCAATATCCCTCTGCACAATCAATGGCAGTGAATATTTTGGATCCCTGCATTTGTGCTAGGCATTGGTCAATATATGGCACAGGCCAGCCAGGCATGTATACTCGTTTGTTTAGCTGTCTTAAGTCAGCACACAAACGCCATTGTCCATTGGGCTTAAGGACACCTAGAATAGGATTATTATAAGAGCTGTGCACTTGTCTGATAATACCTCTTTCTTCCAAATTCCTTATGATCTCTGCAAGAGAATCATATGAGGCTAAGGGAAGTCTGTATTGTTTGACAAATACAGGTGGCGCATCGGGATCTGTTTGTATTCTTGCAATGTGCAAGTCTGTAGTACCACAGTCATAAGAATCCTTAGCGAAAATATCCTTGTATTCCATTAGGAGTTCTTGCAGCTGTTGGCGTTCATCATCGCTGGAACAGCCATTAGCTAAGGATATTTGCTCTTCGACTATTTGCTGAAATCCTGGAAAGATTTCAGGCTGTCCTATTTCATAGGCTTCTTCCAATCTAGAGGTGAGATCCCCTTGATTATAGTTTACATTGCTCCCATGACTCTGGGTATTGGGGTAATCTTGCTGTTTGATTGGCTGATCAAACACTAGAGAGGCTTCTTCAATGTTACAGATGCCTTCCTCTGAGCTGAAGGGATAAATAGACTGAATATTAAATAGACCCTCTGGCATAGATGCAAAGGATTGTTCTATTAATTGTTCTTCAGTTAAGTATCCTTCAGGTATTAGCCCAATTACATTATTCTGGAATCCAAAAGTGTAATAACTTGATTCCAGTGCATATCATATGTTAGTTCCCTTGGATAATGTTATATCCTGTGGGGTCATGTTATGCACAACAATATGTATTGGAACAGTTCCAATATTCACCATAGGAGTGTAGGTTACTGTGACACCCAGATTTTGTATTCTATGGGAGAGGTAAATTAGTGTTTCAGAAGTTTTTAATTTCTGACCTCTCTTTACCTATAAGGGTAAAAGAAATTTATCAGCCCCAGCAGGAATTATAACATCGCTAGATACCTGCATATTCACGGCATATGGCAATTGCTGGTTTGATTTCAGGGCTGCATTTTCATCCTGAAATACTTCAGGGTCCTCCTTTAACCTGCTCCAGAGGCAAGAATTAATCAAATCTATTTGTATGGCATATCTATGTAAGATATCATTGCCAATGTATATTTGATTATGGGGAGTATTTAAAACTAAAAACAGGTGCTTCACTGACTTACTGCCAATAGAGATAGATAATAAGCACTTAGCTGTGATGTTATAGCTTTCAGACCTGACATCCAGGCCGTTGACACAGTGATCTTGGGGAGAAAGATATTTAATCACTTTAGGTTCAGCTATTTGCGCCAATAAACCTTCGCTTATATAGCTAGCTTCCTGTTTTAAGTTTATTTTAGCATACTTGGTTTTACCAAGGTCATGTACTTGTATAGGGATAAATAGATCCTCTTTAACTCTCTCAATCTCTGTGAGGTATTGAGTGTGGCCTCCCCCTTAGGGATTTTATGATCCCCTTGTGGAGTGATATGGTTAATATTCGCCATCTAGGGAAATATTCGCTATCTTTCCAGGCAAAATTTTAAAAGTATTACCATCAGAGCCACTAAAAGGAGTCTGATCATCTATTTGTAGAATAGTGATTTCAGGTGCAGAGCTATTCCTGAAATGAATCTCCACAGCATCTGGTTTCTCTTCCACCACGTGACAGTTATGTCGGGTGCGAGATATACCAGATTTTTCATAATTGATAGGTCGTTTAACTTGTGACCAAATTACATTATTTATGCAATCAATTATGGTGCTTAATCGCTTCAGGAGATCACTACCAATAATTAAACGATCAGTTGACAGATCCACTATAATGACAGGGTGTCTTATGACCCTGTTCCCCAATTTAAATTTTAACCAGGCAGTACCGTAGACTTTTAGGGAGTCACCCCCAACACCTATTAGAGAACCGTCAAATTCTTTTATTTTAGGTTTGTGGGATGTTAGCTCATTTAGCTGTGTGTAGTACCTGTGGGATAACATAGTTGCCTGTGACCCAGTGTCAATTAATCCCCTGATAGGGTTGGAGACTGAATCTTGCAGCTCAACTAATACATAATATCTTCCTGCAGTTTCTACCATTTCACACATAAAGTTGGCGCTAGCATACATTTGTGGGCTTCGTCACGTGTTACCTGAATTCGCTGTGTCATTCGATGCAGAGGAACCTTCATACCTACCTGTTTCCTCTATGACAGGGTCGGCTGGATTCTTTTTTACTGCATCTGTGGAGATAAGGTTAGGAGAGAGCTGCAAGGGAAGAGCCTTGTTAATTTTTCCCGGATGAGGTTGCCTGTCATCACAGCTAAATTGTCCGTTTTCGGTCTGTGGGGAGAGAACATGATTAGTATCATTGATATTTATTATTACATTTTGTATATCTCTCCCCTCCCCCTCAGGTGATGCTGCAGTATTTATGACTGTGCCTGTGGTCCACTGCTGACCACTGGCTGTACCCCTAAAAAAGTATTGTTCGGTTGCTGAGCGGTAGATTTTTGACTCATATTAGCGATTTGTTCGCTCAACCGATTTAACTGGGTAAACAGCATATCTACCTGATTGTACAAGTTACCTCTACCCCTGGGTCAATCTCCTGGTGCCCCATTGTAATGATTCCTGGACCATTGGGTTCCCTCAGAATCAGGGCCGCTATTTCTATTCTGGCATGGTTGCCCCTGGGGTTCAGCTTGCTCAGTATTAGTACCTTGGGGAGCATTATATACCTGGGGTGTCTGGTTACCCTGAGAATATCTTCGCCGTTTATTTTATCTACCCTTGCGCGGATACCAATTATTTGGTGAGTATTCTCTTTGTGAGTAATTATTCACCTGATTATGTCCCCCACTTTGGTTATAGTCTCCCTGCGCCTCAACCTGTGTAGGGGGAGGGGCAGAATTAAACCTCTGTGGAGATGGCCTGTTTTGACTGGCCACCTCTGCATAAGTCCTCTTTTTAGACTCCAAATTGAGGGGGCTAGGTGACACCCTAGATTCTGCTACAATTTTGGGTTTTGACGCCTTTTTAACCCCCTGCTCACTGGACTGATGAATAGAGTATAACTTTGTACTCTCTTTGATCAGCCATTCCAATGAGCAGTCCTCATCAAAATCTCTAGCTAAGTTGATTTTGATGGGTGTAGGCAGTGCTTCAAAAAATAAATTTACAAATTCTGAGCCATCAAATTTGGGATTATCTTCAGCCATACTGTACGCATTTTTCAATACAGAAAGGAATTCGATTGGACTCTGATTCGCACGACACTTTAAACCATATACCGCTATTTTCGCGGCAGTTTTAGTACGATATTGCCCGAATTCTTTTCTGCATTGTCGTTTTACCCCATTCCAGGAATGAATATTCATATCCTTTAGTGAAGCAAAGAATTTGTGGTGTTTACTGTCAAATACCCAAGGCAGAAATTCAAAAGCCTCTAAATGATCAATTACAGATGTTGTTCCCTTATTGGAGAATATAGGTACTGCGAGTTGTACGAAGGTGATTATTTTATGGGAATCATAGACTTTATCAGACTTATTTTGGGATTCTCTGTTAGAGTTTACCTCCCCCGCGCCAGCTGCGCTACAGCAATCCTCTGGATTTACATCCTGAGGGGATTGTCTATTCGGGAAATCTATTTCTGACCCGTTAGGGGTCGTTTGTCTATACTGTTCCATATGTTTTTGTACCTCGTCCCTGACGCGTTCGCTAAAGGAGTTAGCATTATCTGCATTATTCTCAGTTAATATAAGGGTTTTCATTATGGCGAAATTACCTTTTTAAATCGCTTAATTCTCTCTGGCTTTGCGCAAGCTGTTTATTTAAATCTTGTATCTGCGCGATTAAGTCCATATTATGCTTATCTAAGGCGGCTAGGTTTTGGGCAAATTCATCCATTTTATTTTTGGCTTTTTTTAAACCCTCTTCGCGTCTGCGCGAGGAACGAATACTATTTTCTAGCTCCTGTATTTGCAATCGTTTGTCTGTGACACAAAACGACATTTCGTCAATAATGCATATTAAGAGGGGCCAAGATTTTAGTATTAGTTCTTCTCGCTTTTTGAGAGCCTTGCATTGATTAATCATTAATAGTTCCTGGAAGAATTCATTCTCTTCATTCCACATATTATTATTAACGGTAATATTTTTAGCCCTAGTTTCAAGCATATCCATAAAATCATTTAATTCACCCGCAATATTAAACTTCCCTTTAAGGTAACTTAAGATATCTTTCTTAAGGACCTGACCTTTAGTAATAGGTATGGTTATGGGGCCAATTTCATCGCTATGTATAGAATTAAATGAGTCACTTCTGGCTACAGACATTGTTGTATTGGTTGAGTACTTAGTTAAACTAAAACGCTAATACAATTTTTGCCAATAAAAAGAGAGAAGAAAAAATTTTATATTTCAAAAGAAAAAAATATTATTAATTTTGAAATATGAAAAATTAATATCTCGAAATATGAAAAATTAATATTTTTGATTAACTTTGAAAATATGAAAAATTTATATTTTTGATTAATTTTTAAATATGAAAAAACATAATTTATGCTTACCTGATAAATTTATTTCTCTTGTAGTGTATCCAGTCCACGGATCATCCATTACTTATGGGATATTCTCCTTCCCAACAGGAAGTTGCAAGAGGATCACCCATAGCAGAGCTGCTATATAGCTCCTCCCCTAACTGTCATATCCAGTCATTCGACCGAAAACAAACAGAGAAAGGAGAAACCATAGGGTGCAGTGGTGACTGTAGTTTAATTAAAATTTAGACCTACCTTAAAAGGACAGGGCGGGCCGTGGACTGGATACACTACAAGAGAAATAAACTTATCAGGAAAGCATAAATTATGTTTTCTCTTGTTAAGTGTATCCAGTCCACGGATCATCCATTACTTATGGGATACCAATACCAAAGCTTAAGTACACGGATGATGGGAGGGACAAGGCAGGATTAAGCGGAAGGAACCACTGCCTGAAGAACCTTTCTCCCAAAAACAGCCTCCGAAGAAGCAAAAGTGTCAAATTTGTAAAATTTGGAAAAAGTGTGAAGCGAAGACCAAGTCGCGGCCTTGCAAATCTGTTCAACAGAGGCCTCATTTTTAAAGGCCCAGGTGGAAGCCACAGCTCTAGTAGAATGAGCTGTAATCCTTTCAGGGGGCTGCTGTCCAGCAGTCTCATAGGCTAGGCGTATAATGCTCCGAAGCCAAAAGGAAAGAGAGGTTGCCGAAGCTTTTTGACCTCTCCTCTGTCCAGAGTAAACAACAAACAGGGTAGATGTTTGACGAAAATCTTTAGTAGCTTGTAAGTAAAACTTCAAGGCACGGACTATGTCCAGATTATGTAAAAGACGTTCCTTCTTTGAAGAAGGATTAGGACACAATGATGGAACAACAATCTCTTGATTGATATTCTTGTTAGAAACCACCTTAGGTAAAAACCCAGGTTTGGTACGCAGGACTACCTTATCTGCATGAAAAATCAGATAAGGAGAATCACATTGTAAGGCAGATAGCTCAGAGACTCTCCGAGCTGAGGAAATAGCCATCAAAAACAGAACTTTCCAAGATAAAAGTTTAATATCAATGGAATGAAGGGGTTCCAACGGAACTCCTTGAAGAACTTTAAGAACCAAGTTTAAGCTCCACGGGGGAGCAACAGGTTTAAACACAGGCTTAAATCTAACCAAAGCCTGGCAAAATGCCTGGACGTCTGGAACCTCTGTCAGACGCTCGTGCAAAAGAATAGACAGAGCAGAAATCTGTCCCTTTAAGGAACTAGCTGATAATCCTTTGTCCAAGCCCTCTTGGAGAAAAGACAATATTCTAGGAATCCTAACCTTACTCCATGAGTAATTCTTGGATTCACACCAATAAAGATATTTACTCCATATCTTGTGGTAGATTTTCCTGGTAACAGGCTTTCGTGCCTGTATTAAAGTATCAATGACTGACTCGGAGAACCCACGCTTTGATAGAATCAAGCGTTCAATCTCCATGCAGTCAGTCTCAGAGAAATTAGATTTGGATGATTGAAAGGACCTTGTATCAGAAGGTCCTGTCTTAGAGGCAGAGTCCATGGTGGAAAGGATGACATGTCCACTAGGTCTGCATACCAAGTCCTGCGTGGCCACGCAGGTGCTATCAGAATCACTGATGCTCTCTCCTGTTTGATTTTAGCAATCAGTCGAGGGAGCAGAGGAAACGGTGGAAACACATAAGCCAGGTTGAAGAACCAAGGCGCTGCTAGAGCATCTATCAGCGTCGCTTCTGGGTCCCTGGACCTGGATCCGTAACAAGGAAGCTTGGCGTTCTGGCGAGACGTCATGAGATCCAACTCTGGTTTGCCCCAACGATGAATCAACTGAGCAAACACCTCCGGATGGAGTTCCCACTCCCCCGGATGGAAAGTCTGACGACTTAGAAAATCCACCTCCCAGTTCTCCACGCCTGGGATATGGATTGCTGACAGGTGGCAAGAGTGGTACTCTGCCCAGTGAATTATATTTGAGACTTCTAACATCGCTAGGGAACTCCTGGTTCCCCCTTGATGGTTGATGTAAGCCACAGTCGTGATGTTGTCCGACTGAAATCTGATGAACCTCAGTGTTGCTAACTGAGGCCAAGCCAGAAGAGCATTGAATATCGCTCTTAACTCCAGAATATTTATTGGAAGGAGTTTCTCCTCCTGAGTCCACGATCCCTGTGCCTTCAGGGAATTCCAGACTGCACCCCAACCTAGAAGGCTGGCATCTGTTGTTACAATTGTCCAATCTGGCCTGCGAAAGGTCATACCCTTGGACAGGTGTACCCGAGACAACCACCAGAGAAGAGAATCTCTGGTCTCTTGATCCAGATATAGCAGAGGGGACAAATCTGTGTAATCCCCATTCCACTGACTCAGCATGCATAATTGCAGCGGTCTGAGATGAAGGCGCGCAAATGGCACTATGTCCATTGCCGCTACCATTAAGCCGATTACCTCCATACACTGAGCTACCGAAGGGCGCGGAATGGAGTGAAGAACACGGCAAGCATTTAAAAGTTTTGATAACCTGGACTCCGTCAGGTAAATTTTCATATAGAATCCATAAGAGTCCCTAAGAAGGAGACTCTTGTGAGTGGGGATAGAGAACTCTTTTCCTCGTTCACTTTCCACCCGTGCGACCTCAGAAATGCCAGAACTATCTCTGTATGAGACTTGGCAACTTGAAAGCTTGACGCCTGTATCAGGATGTCGTCTAGACACGGAGCCACAGCTATGCCTCGCGGTCTTAGAACCGCCAGAAGTGAGCCCAGAACCTTTGTAAAGATTCTCGGGGCTGTAGCCAACCCGAAGGGAAGAGCTACAAATTGGTAATGCCTGTCTAGAAAGGCAAACCTTAGAAACCGATGATGATCTTTGTGAATCGGTATGTGAAGGTAGTCATCCTTTAAGTCCACTGTGGTCATGTACTGACCTTCTTGGATCATGGGTAGGATGGTCCAAATAGTTTCCATTTTGAAAGATGGAACTCTGAGGAATTTGTTTAAGATCTTTAGATCCAAAATTGGTCTGAAGGTTCCCTCTTTTTTGGGAACCACAAACAGATTCGAATAAAAAACCTGTCCTTGTTCCGTCCGCGGAAGTGGATGGATCACTCCCATAACTAGGAGGTCTTGCACACAGCGTAGGAATGCCTCTTTCTTTATCTGATTTGCAGATAGCCTTGAAAGATGAAATCTCCCTTGTGGAGGGGAAGCTTTGAAGTCCAGAAGATATCCCTGAGATATGATCTCCAATGCCCAGGGATCCTGAACATCTCTTGCCCACGCCTGGGCGAAGAGGGAAAGTCTGCCCCCTACTAGATCCGTCGCCGGATAGGGGGCCGTTCCTTCATGCTGTCTTAGAGGCAGCAGCAGGCTTTCTGGCCTGTTTGCCTTTGTTCCAGGACTGGTTAGGTTTCCAGGCCTGCTTAGATTGAGCAAAAGTTCCCTCTTGTTTTGAAGTGGAGGAAGTTGATGCTGCACCTGCCTTGAAATTTTGAAAGGCACGAAAATAAGACTGTTTGGCCTTTGCTTTGGCCCTGTCCTGAGGAAGGGTGTGACCCTTACCTCCAGTAATGTCAGCAATAATTTCCTTCAAACCAGGCCCGAATAAGGTCTGCCCCTTGAAAGGAATGTTGAGTAATTTAGACTTCGAAGTCACGTCAGCTGACCAGGATTTAAGCCATAGCGACATACTCGCTTGGATGGCGAATCCGGAATTCTTAGCCGTTAGTTTAGTCAAATGAACAATGGCATCAGAAACAAATGAGTTAGCTAGCTTAAGTGTTCTAAGCTTGTCAATAATTTCAGTCAATGGAGCTGTATGGATGGCCTCTTCCAGGGCCTCTAACCAGAATGCCGCCACGGCCGTGACAGGCGCAATGCATGCAAGGGGCTGTAAAATAAAACCTTGTTGTATAAACATTTTCTTAAGGTAACCCTCCAATTTTTTATCCATTGGATCTGAAAAAGCACAACTGTCCTCAACCGGGATAGTAGTACGCTTTGCTAAAGTAGAAACTGCTCCCTCCACCTTAGGGACCGTCTGCCATAAGTCCCGTGTAGTGGCGTCTATTGGAAACATTTTTCTAAATATAGGAGGTGGGGAAAAAGGCACACCCGGTCTACACCACTCCTTGCTAATAATTTCTGTAAGCCTTTTAGGTATAGGAAAAACATCAGTACACACCGGTACCGCATAGTATTTATCCAGCCTACACAATTTCTCTGGTATTGCAACTGTGTTACAGTCATTCAGAGCAGCTAATACCTCCCCAAGCAACACACGGAGGTTCTCAAGCTTAAATTTAAAATTAGAAATCTCTGAATCAGGATTCCCCGAATCAGAGATGTCACCCACAGACTGAAGCTCTCCGTCCTCATGATCTGCATATTGTGACGCAGTATCAGACATGGCCCTTACAGCATCTGCGCGCTCTGTATTTCTCCTAACCCCAGAGCAATCGCGCTTGCCTCTTAATTCAGGCAACCTGGATAATACCTCTGACAGGGTATTATTCATGATTGCAGCCATGTCCTGCAAGGTAATCGCTATGGGCGTCCCTGATGTAATTGGCGCCATATTAGCGTGCATCCTCTGAGCGGGAGGCGAAGGGTCTGACATGTGGGGAGAGTTAGTTGGCATAACTTCCCCCTCGTCAGAATCTTCTGGTGATATTTCTTTTATAGTTAAAGACTGATCTTTACTGTTTAAGGTGAAATCAATACATTTAGTACACATTCTCCTATGGGGCTCCACCATGGCTTTCAAACATAATGAACAAGTAGTTTCCTCTGTGTCAGACATGTTTAAACAGAATAGCAATGAGACTAGCAAGCTTGGAAAACACTTTAAACAAGTTTACAAGCAATATAAAAAACGTTACTGCACCTTTAAGGAACACAAATTTTGTCAAAATTTGAAATAACAGTGAAAAAAGGCATTTTTTTTACAGTGTATGTAACAAGTTAGCAGAGCATTGCACCCACTTGCAAATGGATGATTAACCCCTTAATACCCAAAAAATAATAAAAGACAAAAACGTTTTTTTTTTTTTTTTTTCAAACCGTCACAACAACTGCCACAGCTCTACTGTGGCTTTTTACCTCCCTCAAAAATGACTTTTAAGCCGTTTGAGCCCTCCAGAGATGTCCTGGATCATGCAGGAAGAAGCTGGATGTCTGTGTCTGTAATTTTTGCTGTGCAAAAAAACGGCAAAATAGGCCCCTCCCACTCATATTACAACAGTGGAAAACCTATGGAAACTGTTTCTAGGCCAAATTCAAGCCAGCCATGTGGAAAAAAACTAGGCCCCAATAAGTTTTATCACCAAATACATATAAAAACGATTAAACATGCCAGCAAACGTTTTATATTACATTTTTATAAGAGTATGTAACTCTATTAATAAGCCTGATACCAGTAGCTCTCACTGCATTTAAGGCTTTACTTACATTAATCCGGTATCAGCAGCATTTTCTAGCAAATTCCATCCCTAGAAAAATATTAACTGCACATACCTTATTGCAGGAAAACCTGCACGCCATTCCCTCTCTGAAGTTACCTCACTCCTCAGAATATGTGAGAACAGCAATGGATCTTAGTTACTTCTGCTAAGATCATAGAAATCACAGGCAGATTCTTCTTCTAAATACTGCCTGAGATAAACAGTACACTCCGGCACCATTTAAAAATAACAAACTTTTGATTGAAGAATAAACTAAGTATAAAACACCACACTCCTCTTACGACCTCCATCTTGGTTGAGGCTTGCAAGAGAATGACTGGATATGACAGTTAGGGGAGGAGCTATATAGCAGCTCTGCTGTGGGTGATCCTCTTGCAACTTCCTGTTGGGAAGGAGAATATCCCATAAGTAATGGATGATCCGTGGACTGGATACACTTAACAAGAGAAATTAATATTTTTATTAATCTTTCAAAAATTAATCTTTAATAATATTTCAAGATATTAATATCAATCTCGAAATATGAAAATCAATATTTCAACTCTTCAAAAATTATATCTTCCAAATATTAATATCGAAATATGAAACTTTTTCTCTCTTTTATAATAATTTCTATCTACCACAAATATATTATATCAAATATGATGGAATATTAATAAATCTGAGAAAAGTGCCTCCAATTATTATGTCAGTATATTTATGAAAATCTTAGTAGTGCTATCCAAATAATATATCAGTTTATGGCAGGGTTATAAACACAATACAAAAAATAGAAACCCTAATCAACCATGCATCTACTAGACCATACAATTAATATAAATACCTGAACTCTTTTATTTAGTTAATATTCATGAACATTTTTGAAATATATTTGCAATAAAAGAAATATGAAATAATATTATATGCACTTGAAAACTATTTAAATATGCTATGCAAAATTCATACACACTTATATTAAAAACCCACCTTATTTACAAATCTTTTAACATCCAAGCAATACAATTCTAAGCTGTGCTCTTAGGCAATAGGGTAATATATATATTCTGCTATTTAACTGCAATTTATCCTAATACAGAATTAACTTACAATATCAGAACTTGCACAGATGATTTACTTAGCAAATCAGATACAGATTTAAACAATACCTAGGCTTATGACTACCAATTTAAAATACAATATACTTCACCAATTTTGAACCAATTCGTAGCGGTCTTTAGGTCATCTCAGAAGACAGATAAGTAATTTTTGCAATCAATGAGAAGGAGGTAGTCAGCTTGTTTAGATTGGTTTCAAAATGCCCAGCAGCAGATATCATCCAAAGTTAAAACAGCCTCCTTCTCTATTTCTCTTTTGCTTACTTATATATGTTTTCAATCATTGATGACATCATGTGGGTGGCACTACGGGAGCTGACCTTCCCATTGGTTATCTGGGAAGTCTAATCGGATTGGCCCTTGGAAATTTCATTTTTAACAGCCAGAAAGAACCTTCTGGCTGTAGTTCTCGCAACATAACACCAGGTGGCAGCATTACAAACAGACAGTACAAAAACAATGCAGCATGACAATACATACAAATTCATTATTTTTTTTTTAAATTTCTTTTTATTTTGCCAAGAAAGATAAACAATTAACAATAGGTGAATCCGACAAAAAAGCAAATAAGAAAAATACTTGCAAAAGTGTACGTTAATACAAAACAGAATACAGTCTCGCTTGGAAATGAAAGGACACCTTAAGTGGGTGAAGAAGTTCACCTACCCACTCGAGAAAAGAAAAAGACAACTCTGACCTTGCAATTTTTCTTAATGCATAAAAACCCTCCCAAAACTCTGATCACCATTAATGCTATAAACTCTAGATCCTATCTGGCACACACACAGAGAAGAGAAAAACAAAGAAAAAGAAGAGAAGAAAAAAAAAAAAAAAAAAAAAAAAAAGCACCACACAGCCCCCCCCTCTCCCCAACCAGCTTTCACCAGAATCCTTCAGGCAAGCAGCCACTCACCTCTAAGGTTAGCTTCCAATAAGAAAAGAGAATTCTTAAATGGCTGCAGGATCAATTTTTGAGTTTCCTGATCTAGAGATTTAATGAAAATCCCCCATTTATTTAAAAAGAACCTAATATTGTTATCTATCTGTGCTTGTACTGAGGCTTGTTCTAGAAACATTTGATATGTTATCCCCTTTTTAAATTCAGAGAATTTGGGTTCTTTGTTAGACTGCCAATATTTTAAAACCAGTTTCCTACCGAGCAGTATCATTGTATTTATTAATAAATAACTAGGGCCTACTTCTTCCTGGTTTGCTAGGAAAAAGACTACATGTTTACTTACTTGAAAGTGTTGGTTTAAGATTTTAGTGACCCAAAATGAGATTTTCCCCCAAAATCTTTGGATTACAGGACAGGACCAGAAAAGATGGAACATATCTGCTGCCAGATACTTGCATTTCCTACAAGCTATGTTCTCATGTTTTTTGTCCCACCGAGCCTGCCAGCTGGGTGTAAAATAGCATTGATACCAAATCTTTAACTGTTGTTCTTTAAAATATTCCCCTCTCATTGCCTTTGCTACCCTATCTCCAGAGTTCTTAAATAAATCTGATTCTTGTAAGTTATCACCTGCTATATCCCATTTAAGCTCCAAATATCTTTTATTGCTTTGTTCTTGAGAAGTGAGTAAAGCATTATAAGAGTTTGTGATAGAATAATTTCCTGCTTGAAACATACTAGTTATCTGCCTTAATATATCATTGTCCCACTCTATTGCCACTATTTTCCTACACTGATCAGCATAGTGCCGTAATTGTAAATAAGAGAAGAATAAACGATTTGGTATGTTAAATTCCGATTTACATTCATTAAAAGATTTAATCGAATTATCTTCTTTTTTGAATAGCTGTGCAATATGGTTGATCCCTCGATCTGACCAGGCATTAAATCTAGCTGAGTCGTAGCCTACCTCGAATTCAGGGTTACCTTTAATTGAGAGAAAGGCTGAACCCCGATGGCTGATCCCAATTTTAGCACAGAATTGACGCCAGGCCCGTATTGGTTGGTCTATGATAAGCATCCCCCTTGTTTCTATAGGAATTAGTTTTAAAGGCATGTGTGTTAATGCTTTCAGGGCATAAGGTGCTACTAAAGCTCCTTCAATTTCTAGCAAGGAGAAGTGTCCTTTTTCCGAAAACCAGTCCCAAACAAATTTTAGGTTGGAAGCTATATTATACATCTCAAAATCGGGAAGAGCCATACCTGCAGCCTCTTTCCTGGCACTCAAACGTTTCAACGCTATCCTAGATTTTTTTTTGCACCAGATAAATTGCGATATTAGTTTATTGATTAACTGACAATCTTTCCTCAGTAGTAGGAGTGGGAGGGCCTGAAAAATATATAAAAATTTAGGGAGAGAAATCATTTTTATTAAATGTATTCGTCCCATAAGAGAAAGGGGCAGGTTCTTCCATCTTTCTAAATCTGCCTGGAATGATGCAATAGCTGGTACAAAATTTAACTTGTACCAGCTCTTAGAGTTAGATGCAAATTTTATCCCTAGATATGTAATATGATCTTTGGTTACTTTAAAAGGGGTTTCTGGAGAGCTTTTTAATTTGATGAGCCACATAAGTTCCGATTTTTCTTTGTTAATTGCAAAGCCGGAAAAAGCCTGGAAAGATTCTAAAGCTTCCATAATTATAGGCAGATTATATTGGAGATTTTGAGCAAATATAAGCAGATCATCGGCATATATGGCTTGAGTTATTCTGTGTCCTTCGATATTTATCCCTAGCAGTTCTTGTCTAAACAATATTGCCAGAGGTTCTAGCGCTAAGTTAAAAAGCAACAGGGATAGCGGACAACCTTGTCTCGTTCCTCGCTGGAGTCTAAAATGTTCTGAAGTTAAGGAGTTAACACTTAGACTCGCCCCTGGATTAGAGTAAAGTAAGGCAATAATATGGGAGAATTTACCCTGGATACCGAATTTATTAATAGTTGTCAACATATGATCCCAAAGTAGCGTGTCAAACGCTTTCTGTGTATCAATCGAAATAATTGCAGCATCCTCTGTGAGCTTTTCTCTCCTTCCTTTTTTTTGTTCACAATAGTTAATTGCTATTTCTAGTTTCCTGAGGTTTTTAATAAGTGTCCTTCCTTTGATAAAACCAGTTTGGTCAGGATGGACCAGTTCACTAATCACTTTTTGAAGTCTGTCTGCTAAGATGTGGGTAAGGATTTTGTAATCCACATTTAGCAAAGAGATGGGTCTGTAAGACTCCATTAGTTCTTTATTTTTACCTTGTTTATAAATTAAGATTATTCTAGATTCTGTAAAATATTTAGAAGGTGTTTGATTATCTTGTAGGAAACCATTGAAAAGCTCACAGAGAATGGGGGTAACCGAATCTGCAAGAATTTTATATAATTCTCCAGGAAGATCATCCGGGCCTGGCGCTTTGTTTAGCTTTAATTTCATAATAGAGTTTTTAATCTCCTCCTCCTTAATTGGAGAGTTGAGGAGATCCAGATCATCTTTAGCTATTTGAGGTATTTTAATCCTATCCCAGAAGAGAGCTTTTTTTATTTTATCTATAGGTTGAGCCTGATATAATTGTTTAAAATAGTGCGTGAATTCCTCTAAAATATCATGAGGGAGAGTGCAAGTTTTGTGTTTAGTTTTTATTATTGATATGATACTGTTAGATTTTCTAGTATTTACCAATCTGGCTAAGAATTTCCCTATCTTATTACCGAACTGCATGTAATTGCTATTTCTTTTCAGCTCATGCTGGATTTCTTTTGATATATGCCAATTGTCTCTTTGTTTTTTGGCTTCCAGATAGTTTCGCCAGTTCTCTTGACTATTATCTGCAACATATTTTTGGAATTTGTTAATAATCTGCTTAGAAAGTTGGATCCAATAAGCGTCATTTTTCCTTTTTACTTTTATCATATAAGCCAGAATTTCTCCCCTTATCACGGCTTTGAAAGCTTGCCATAAAGATTCTATATTCAAAACTGATCCTTTATTCTCATTATAATAGAGATTCCATTTCTCTAGCAAAAAGCCTCGAAATTTTAAATTATTATAAAAATATGTTGGAAAGTATAATCTGTGATTCCCTAGTTTGGGATTCAAGATGGACATAGAGATAGTGATGGGGGCGTGATCCGAAATTGTGATAGGCAAGATTTCGGCTTTTTTTGCCAGAGAGAACAATTTGTCGCTAATTAGGAACATATCGATTCGTGAAAATGATTTATACACTTTGGATAAACACGTAAATTCTTTACTGTCTGGATAAATATTCCTCCAGATGTCTAATAAGCCTAGATTAAAGCAGAATTTTTTAAAAAATTTTGTATCCTTACCGCCTGATATAGCCTCTTTCCCCCTCCGATTTCTATCTAGGAAACTAGATGCCACCAGATTCAGGTCTCCTCCTAGTATTATGTTTTGATTGTATTCTAATAATTTGTTTTGGAGAGGTTCCCAGAACTCGTTTTTTTTTACATTTGGACCATAAACATTACATAACACGAATCTTTTTAAGCCTAGTTCTATCTCTAGTATAATAAATCTCCCTTGTTGATCAATTTCTTGTTTTAGAATTTTATATTTTAATGATTTCCTAAAAAGTATAGCTGCCCCTCTTTTTCTCTGTACTCCTGCCGAATAGATAACTTCGCCCACCCATCCCCATTTGAGTTTTTGACTTTCTGACTCATTTAAATGGGTCTCCTGTAGGAAGCCTATATCAATTTTAAGTTTATTAAAGTGTTGTAATATTGCTTTCCTTTTGACCGGGGAGGTGAACCCTCCCACGTTCCATGATCCAAATTTACATAATTCCGTCATATCTTATGCTTCTTTCCTACTTCTAGGTAGAGACATGGAAAATATAAGAGAAGGGGGGGGGGGGGGGGATGGGGAGAAAAGAAAGAAAGAAAGAAAAAAAAAAAAAAAAAAAGAAAAAGTCCCTTTCACACATACACCTGACATTCCTATATTGCCCCCTACTTATAATATTTAGCTTCTTACTTGACCCCCTTTCTGCACTTAGAGATTTATCTCCTTCCTTCTCCCTTCTCCTATTCCACTTTTTACTCAGCATGGCTACCCATGATACAGAGCTTGTATCCCCCATCTGATCACTTTTACCTTTGCTCTGTTCTCAAGAAGTCCTCTAGGTCCTGAGGATTATCAAAAATCCTAAAACCTTCTTTAGTCTGTATACTGATTCTGGCTGGATATAATAGCCTAACTATCCTGCCTTCCTGGATCAGACGTGAGCAGATGGGGGCACATAGCTTCCTCTTGCTAGCTGTTTCGTATGCAAAATCTTGGAAAATTAATATTTTCTTATTTTGAAAGAGGACTGTTTTTTGTGCTCTATAAGCTTGCATGATCTTGACCTTTTCTTGAAAGTTCAAGTATTTGATAATAATTGGTCTAGGTCTACTCTTATCATCCTCTTGATCTCTTACCCTGCCTAACCTATGAGCTCTTTCTACTATGAATGTACATGTTGGCTCATTGATGTTTAATAAGGAGGGCAGTTGGATTGAAGCAAAGTGGATTAGCTCTCTTTCAGATACTGTTTCAGAGACCCCAATCACTCTTACATTGTTTCTCCTAGATCTATTTTCCATATCCTCAACTTTATCACTAAGATATTTGACTTGTTTCTGAATATATGTTAAATCGTTATCTTTCTCTATATCTCTGTCTTCCAGATCTGATATTCGCTGTTCTGCTAAACCCATTCTGGTAACCATCTGCTTGATATCTTGTGACATAAAGGGGAGAGAAAGGTGCGCTAGGCCAAATCGATAACCAAACACCCCCTTAAAAAGACAAATATCCCTACAGTTGTCTAAAATAAGAGAGAAAATATACAGGTAATAAGGGAGGCGCTAAGACAAGCCAAAGGTATCAAGCACTTAAAATTTAATAAAAACACATAAGCATACAATAACATATGTATAGGGGACGTCTCCCCAAAAACGAAATACTAATAAATAAAAACTAAAATACTAAAAGATGCAATTGATAAAACTTCCACAGATTTAAAACCATACAATTTGTATAGGGCAGTCCCAATCAGTTCGTTTTAGTAGGGTCAGATAGAAATGTCTTTACTCCATATAGAATGTAACTGAGTCTGTGGTCAGCGTCTCACTAGTCAAATACCACCAAGCTGCCAAATTGATAGAGCAATAGCTGCCAAACAGTGTAAGTGGATAATAATATACATGCAATTCCAAAGTTCTCTTACTGTGTAAGATATCACTTTAGCAGAACATTCAGCCGTGTACTTTACCAGATCCTTATCCGTGAAGTAGATGTCTTTTCCCCTCGCCCGGTATTCACCTCGAGCGGGGCCGACTGAAACTTTCCGGCGTCTGACGTCACTGAAAGATGTTCCGGTTAGGAGAAGAAGCCGATTCCTGCGCTTACTTCTATGACCTGTAGTCACGGTCCTCTCAGATGAGCCCTGCACTTAGTGCTTATAGCACGCAAGGGATTGGATACTGGGCAAAGTGAAGGATATCCCAGAAATGCTGCCAAACACAAGTCCTACAGATGATTTACTCCTATTTAGGAGAAGATAGTTCCAAAATGTATAACCCGGGTTATTAAGTAGGAATCAAAAGATATGTAGATTGTTGTCACAGAAATAAAAACAACAACACTGCCAACACATACGACGCGTTTCGCCCTCCTATGGGCTTTATCAAGATCTATCATTTTGGAACTATCTTCTCCTAAATAGGAGTAAATCATCTGTAGGACTTGTGTTTGGCAGCATTTCTGGGATATCCTTCACTTTGCCCAGTATCCAATCCCTTGCGTGCTATAAGCACTAAGTGCAGGGCTCATCTGAGAGGACCGTGACTACAGGTCATAGAAGTAAGCGCAGGAATCGGCTTCTTCTCCTAACCGGAACATCTTTCAGTGACGTCAGACGCCGGAAAGTTTCAGTCGGCCCCGCTCGAGGTGAATACCGGGCGAGGGGAAAAGACATCTACTTCACGGATAAGGATCTGGTAAAGTACACGGCTGAATGTTCTGCTAAAGTGATATCTTACACAGTAAGAGAACTTTGGAATTGCATGTATATTATTATCCACTTACACTGTTTGGCAGCTATTGCTCTATCAATTTGGCAGCTTGGTGGTATTTGACTAGTGAGACGCTGACCACAGACTCAGTTACATTCTATATGGAGTAAAGACATTTCTATCTGACCCTACTAAAACGAACTGATTGGGACTGCCCTATACAAATTGTATGGTTTTAAATCTGTGGAAGTTTTATCAATTGCATCTTTTAGTATTTTAGTTTTTATTTATTAGTATTTCGTTTTTGGGGAGACGTCCCCTATACATATGTTATTGTATGCTTATGTGTTTTTATTAAATTTTAAGTGCTTGATACCTTTGGCTTGTCTTAGCGCCTCCCTTATTACCTGTATATGATATCTTGTGACACTGAGTCTATGCTTGATTGGATTGCCTCAAATTTAGGAAGAAATAATTCACTTATTTGTTTTAATAAATCAGAGTTATTTACTGTTTCAACCACATTTTCTTGTGATATCTCCTGACTATTCTCAGTGCTGCGTCTTATTAACTTTTTTTCCTGCTGCCTTCTACTTGCCATGCTTGCTGTTTTATTGTTAGCTGAGGGGAGAAGGAATTTATCCATAAAGAATGGTTATAAGAGCCTTAAAACTTTCTATTTACCCCTATTTGCTTCTAGGTAGGAGACTTTACCTTAGTTAGCTAGTTTGAATTTAACTAAAGGCTTTTGTATTAGTGGTGACCTAAAACTATTAATCTGATCGTTAACTCCTTCTCAGCAATTCTTATAACAACATGCCATTAATGAAAAGTATTCAGAAAGAAAAAAAAGAAAATGCAGTAGAATATAGAGCA
The DNA here is from genome assembly GCF_027579735.1 of Bombina bombina. Classification (NCBI taxonomy): domain Eukaryota; kingdom Metazoa; phylum Chordata; class Amphibia; order Anura; family Bombinatoridae; genus Bombina; species Bombina bombina. The sequence continues at coordinate 1,095,676,726 of NC_069504.1, read as the reverse complement.
GTACATAGAGAGAAATGGGGACACAAAAAATAGAAACCAGAGTCAATCAGATATTCAAATAAGTTCCCTTCCAACTCTTGCAAAGATTTTCCTATCTGTTCCTTCTGTATCTTATTTGTCTAGATTAGAATTGACTATAACCTTTTAGATAAATAGTGACCTAGAACTGTTAATTTAATCATTAATCCCTGCACGACCATTTTATAACAAAATGCCATTAATAAGAATTGCCCAAAAAAAAAAATATAATTATACAAAAAAACACAGAATTTAGGGAAAAAGTCAATCAGATACTCAAGTGGATTCTCTTCCAAAACTGCAAGAATGTTCTGTCTGCTGATTCTCCCCAGATTCCCCCTCTGAATTGGCAGAGGTTTAAAGAGATTATGTCCACTTGTTGGCCGTAGAAAATTTAAAGGGACTCCGAACTTCGATATCCAATCTGTGCAGGGAGAAAAAGAAGACAAGGCCTCCTCATGTGTGTATCTGTCGTTCCCCCTCTTATCCCCACATAGAGTAAACACAGGGTACTCACATTCTGATAAGGCACTCTCTTGTGCCGATAGATTCAGGCTGGACCTTTAGCAGCAGTCCAGCTCGCTGTTTCCCCAGGATATCTTTACATCTGACGTGTTTCAGGCATGGAGTGCACGACCGTAGAGGCATAAAGCAAGACACAAAATACACAGAAAAAAGAAAAATCATGTGTAAATCTGTTAGAAGTGCATCTAAGGATTCAGCTTAAACTTTCTCAGAATACTCACAAAAGTTGCGGCACCCAAATGTGCCTAGTAAGGCAGGCTAGGCCTTTTTCAGCAGCCCAGCTCGCTATTTCCACGTTTGGCTACGTTGCAGGAGTAAAGCAGCCTCAGGAAATACCAATTTAGCCCGTCTGAGCCTTTTGCCTTTTGCAATAACCCAGTATCCTTTATAGCATCGTCTCCTATTCGTGTTATCAGCGAAGGGAATACAATGAAGTCACTCTTGCCCTTACAGGCCACTTATCAGATAGATTTTCCAGCACAGGAGTCCTTTTAGTATAGCTTTTAAGTATGTGTGCAGTGGGCCATGGCATACTCCACTTACATTACCCTATTTCCACAGACCTAATTCTAATAGGGGGTTTCAGCACTGCTAGCTGTTGCAGTGAGAATTTGGCAAGCCTCTAAGAAGTAAGAAATTAAGAGCCAGATCCTGGAAGGCTTCGCAAGGAGGACCAAACAACTATATGTTTGTATAAAAATTGTTGCTTGCTTCGCTACTATAGAGAAAAACACTTGGAGTTTTACCTTGCGTTGTCTCCCCCCTTGCTCGTCTCACCTAAGGATCCGGTCTGATATGCCTGAGTAGATGGCCTTGTAGGTGGGACTGAGTCGACCGGCTGTGGATCCCGGTCCGTAGCCCACTTCCACCCCGCAGCCAAACATTGTAGCGGGCTCTAATGTGTGCGAGGACGCCTGACCAGTGGCGTCTCGCTCAGCCCGACTTGGCGCAGCTCTCAATGCGTCACGTCACGCATACGTCAGTGCTTGCCCGACACCCCCGTCCCCACATACAAATTCATTTAACCAACATTTTTAGCCAGTGAAATATTTCTTTAAACTATGTAATAACTGCCAAAATTTCTTGTATTAATCTCTCCCAATATTAATTATAGGTGAAGCGCCATCAGATTAATTTCCTGATCGTTTTGATATGAAACGTCATGTTTTATATTATTAACATTGTATTATATTAAAGCAATTAAACACTGCTAATTATTAGCTTAAAATGCATTATAATTTTATCAGTATTCTAGCATTTCTTTGCAAATAACAGCTTATTTTTATATCTCCAGATTGGTAGTATTTAAAACTCCTGATATACTGCATTCACCCAGATATAGTATGTGACATTTCTGTGTATTTCTTCCTGAATACATAAATCCTGTTTATGTAGATCTGAAATAAAAATAAATGTTAATGATCACTTCTCTTCAGGTCCATAAACATCTATTCATGTTCTTAAAACACACAGAGGCTAAGATATTCATGCTTTCAAAATATGTATGTCTTGTATTTATTTTCCTAGTATATTTTATTTGAAATCTAACTACAGTTGCTTTGAAATCATAATGTAAGCCATGTGTCTTCTCTATGCTATTCTAACCCCAGACACAATGTCTGTGTCACGTGTATTCTGGTGTTATCAGCCACACAGCCTGAGTCACTTAAACAAATCTGTGCTAATTATCAGTCCCTTGAAGAATGTTTGTATCTCTCACATCTTTTCAGACGGATCGGCATTTCCCTTGGAGGAAACCCATATATGGGCCTGTATCCTGTTCTCTTTCAAAATTACTTCCCCCAACATTCCTCTAAGTGACTGTATTAAATTGGGGTAGACCAAATGTCTTAGAGTCATAAAACTCTGTATATAGTCAAATGAGCATGGTCACTGAGTTAGTTCCTTTTGGAAAATGTCTGTGTATTTTACACCGCAGGGGTCGTGCTTCAAAAGGCTATTCTGATTTCCAATCCTGATAAACGTGCATTTACCTAGCCAAAATCAGCTTGTAGGGGGTTTTGAGTTAAATCCTGACATCAGAATTTCTATTCTACAGCACATCTGATAAAATAGACGGCTTCATATATACACACATGCTTTTTATATTATTTTCATTTACGTATATATATATAAGTATATATAGAGCTGCGATCCAGCTCCCTCTTGTGGACTAACAAAGTCAACTGCCACTTGAGGACCAGGGATCTGATCAGCGCCAATATTAGTTGTCCTATCCTGCTGCTAATACTGCTTGGAGTGCAGTTTTTAAAGAACACATCTACCTTATTCAAGGTTCACAGGCATCTTGTAACGTAAACCAGACGGTTACACCTATCATCAGAGGTGCTGTTACACTCACTCAGTACGTGGATCCACCTGGCCTATCAAAGAAAGGGTGTGTGGCCCAAACCGCCAATCATTACAGAAGTAGGCGGCTTGTCGTTCAGCCGCGAAATACCCCGTCAAACACAGACGCCGAAGGAAGCACAAGGAATTGACTAACGGTCGAGCTGTCAGCTCCCACTACTCCGAGTTCAGTAAGGTACCTTACTAGTTATTGAACTGTGACTTTCTCATCATACAGGAACTTTGCTATATCAGACATACGTGTGATATATTCATTCATTTTGGAGCCAATATTTGTATCGTGCCAATAGCACTTAAGGGAGACGTCCCTAGTGTATGTTTTAATCATTTTAACAGTCAGTACCATTTGTTTTATTATTGTTTAGTATTAAATATATATATTTTCAATTTTAGTCAGAGAGATTTATTTGCAAAATCCGCACTTTAGACACTTTAACTTATAATCATTTTTTCCACCTAGCAGATCGCTATATCTTTTTTGATTTTTTTGTACACATTCTATTCCTTGGCTTGCATCTTATTATTAGTTGAGGCTTTTGTGTAATTTAAGTGTATCTTATACCACAGCACAGATTAGAACACAGAGTCTTATTATTTGCATATTAGGGATCGACACCTACTAGCATATCTATCTTAAGTAAGATATCACTAATTAACATTAGGATTTTGTACATTTCATATCCACCCACTACACAAGTACACTTGATATTTTAAGGGCAATTCACAAACACGTTTTTTTATGTATCACTAGTAGCATTTAATCACTGATATTATTATTATATAGGTATCTATCCATCTTAAGGTAGTGTTATCCTAGCTATTTGTTTAGCGCCAGTTATTTTCATCCTATTTCCAGTATTAACTCTATATCGAACTACTAAGGAGTAGTAGTTTCTATAACGAGGCCTTTAGGATTACAGTTAGCGCCAACCCTCATTTTCACTACTTATGTCATTGACCTTTACCCTGACACTCCATTACAGTTTAACTCGCCAATGGCTAGTGCAGATTTTGAGATCTGATATATAAATATTATATATATATATATATATATATATATATATATATACACACACACTATATATATATATATATATATATATATATATATACACACACATACATATACACATGATTATATACAGTATAGGTAATGATATATACAGATATATATAGGAATATCTATTTACAAAAACATAGAACATATTCTGCTATGTGCAGAACATTGGAATGTGAAATATTTACAGTAAATACATAGTTAAAGCCTTTATTAAATATGAATATTGCATTAAAATGCTTTTACATGTTTTCATCTACTTAACGGCAAAGGGCTCCAATGCACTTACGGGATATCTATCTATCTATCTATCTATCTATCTATCTATCTATCTATCTATCTAGATACACACACATATGTATTTATGTGTTTTTTATGTGTGTGTATATATATATATATATATATATATATTATATTATATTTATATACAGGTAGCCCTCAGTTTACGCTGGGATTAGGTTCCAGAAGGAATGGTTGTAAATCGAAACCGTTGTAAATTGAAACCTAGTTTATAATGTAAGTCAATGGGAAGTGAGGGAGATAGGTTCCAGGCCCCTCTCAAAATTGTCATAAGTAACACCTAATACATTATTTTTAAAGCTTTGAAATGAAGACTTTAAAAGCTAAACAGCATTATAAACCTAATAAAATATTCACACAACACAGACTTCACTTGCATGTTTCTGCAAATAGTTCTTTCTATGCATTCCAATCAGGACTGATTTATAGACAGGAAGATCTTGTTCCTTTGAAATCTGCTCGATAGCTCAGGTCTGGTTAAACTGACTAATTTCAGCTTGCTTGGCTTTGCTGCAACACAAGCGGACAGCTCCACCTACTGGCTATTTTAATAAATGCACTGCTTCTCAATGCTTTTCAATAGCAGTCACATGACTGGAAAAAAAGGTTGTTATTCTGAAACGGTGTAAATTGAACCGTTGTAAAACGAGGGCCACCTGTATATATATATATATATATATATATATATATATATATATATATATATGTCTGTAAATACATATTTACAAATATAAATACATATGTACACATGTATAGACATATATATACAGTATATACATATTTAGAAATGTATATGTATGTGTCTCAATGTTAAAACTACAACAAAGGTGTTTTTTGGTTAAGCACACCACAAAAAAAGGACTGTTTTATCTTAGCACACATATTGTGGGAGTGCTACCGAAGTGACCAAAACAATTACAAGACAACAAAAAGTATCGGTGCACATCCAACCACTTAAAGGGACATAATACTCATATGCTAAATCACTTGAAACTGATGCAGTATAACTGTAAAAAGCTGACAGGAAAATATCCCCTGAGCATCTCTATGTAAAAAAGAAAGATATTTTACCTCACAATCTCCTCAGCTCAGCAGAGTAAGTTCTGTGTAAAAAGTTATACTCAGCTGATCCCAGCTGCAGGTAAAAATAAAAAAAAAAATGAAGAAATGAACAGCAGCCAATCAGCATCAGCAGTGCTGAGGTCATGAACTCTTACTGTGATCTCATGAGATTTGACTTAACTCTCATGAGATTTCATAGTAAGCTTCCTTTACCTGATTGGTGAAATTATATGAGAGTTCACGAGGCTCATCCTTTCAGCAGTCCCAGGAAATCCTTTACAATGGGAGGTGGCTACTGAGGAACTTTTGAGGTAAAATATCTTTCTTTTTTACATAGAGATGTTCAGGAGATATTTTCTAGTCAGCTTTTTACAGCGATGCTGCATCACTTTCAAGTGTTTAAACATTTGGGTATTATGGCCCTTTAAGTCCACTTTTTCATGGCATATTTGTATATGCTTCTGTCAGTCAAATATACTTACATAGCTTCTAATAAGATTGGGATCAACATCTCACAATAATATTGGCTTATATTTGAGCTGCAAAAACAAATATACTTCTATCTACTAAATATACTTACATAGTTCAAATAAGATTGGGATTAACATCTCGCAATAATATTGATTTATATTTATGCTGCAAAAAATTTTGCTTGTTAAAAATGCCTTTAAATTTAAATAAAAACTTATGTCTGCTAAATATACTTACATAGTTCAAATAAGATTGGGATAAACATCTCACAATAATATTGACTTATATTTATGCTGCAAAAAATTACCTATTTAAATTTAAATAAAATAGGGATCTTAGTCACACAATATGATCATATTCTACTAAGCCAGTCACCACTTACAAGGTGTCCCCAAATTAGACTGGTCCTACACTAACCAGTTTCCACACTGCAGCAAGTCATGTCTACACAGTGTGAAGCTTTCTAACTTATTAAGTATATCACAATTTATCTGGAACACACCTGGGCTGGGTGGCGTGCATTAACCAAAGGGGAGGGATCTTATTTGAACTATGTAAGTATATTTAGCAGACAGAAGTTTTTATTTAAATTTAAAGGCATTTTTAACAAGCAAAATTTTTTGCAGCATAAATATAAGTCAATATTATTGCGAGATGTTAATCCCAATCTTATTTGAACTATGTAAGTATATTTAGTAGATAGAAGTATATTTGTTTTTGCAGCTCAAATATAAGCCAATATTATTGTGAGATGTTTATCCCAATCTTATTAGAAGCTATATAAGTATATTTGACTGAAAGAAGCATATACAAATATGCCATGAAAAAGTGGACTTAAGTGGTTGGATGTGCACCGATACTTTTTGTTGTCTTGTAATTGTTTTGGTCACTTCGGTAGCACTCCCACAATATGTGTGCTAAGATAAAACACTCCTTTCTCCAACATTGGTGTGTCCGGTCCACGGCGTCATCCTTACTTGTGGGAATATCTCTTCCCCAACAGGAAATGGCAAAGAGTCCCAGCAAAGCTGTCCATATAGTCCCTCCTAGGCTCCGCCCACCCCAGTCATTCTCTTTGCCGTTGCACAGGCAACATCTCCACGGAGATGGTTAAGAGTATGTGGTGTTTAGTTGTAGTTTTTTAATTCTACTATCAAGAGTTTGTTATTTTAAAATAGTGCTGGTATGAACTATTTACTCTGAAACAGAAAAAGATGAAGAGTTCTGTTTGTGAGAGGAAGATGATTTTAGCAGACAGTAACTAAAATCGTTTGCTGTTTCCACATAGGACTGTTGAGATGAAGTAACTTCAGTTGGGGGAAACAGTTAGCAGACTTTTCTGCTTAAGGTATGACTAGCCATATTTCTAACAAGACTGTGTAATGCTGGAAGGCTGTCATTTCCCCTCATGGGGACCGGTAAGCCATTTTCTTAGTCTCAAACAGAATAAAGGGCTTAATATGGGCTATAAAACTGGTAGACACTTTTATGGGCAAAATCGATTGCTTTATTTGGGCATTTTATACATGTTTATGCTTGTAATTCACACTTATAAGCTTGGGGAACGTTTTTTAACGTCAGGCACTGTGTTAGACACCTTTCCAGTCAGGAAGGGCCTTCCCAGTTGTAGGCTGAGCCTCATTTTCGCGCCATTACTGCGCAGTTACTTTTGAGAGCAAGACATGCAGATGCATGTGTGAGGATCTGAAAGTAGTTGGAAAAGTTCCTAGAAGGCTTCATCTGGTATCGTATTCCCCCCTGGGTTTGGTAAAGTCGCAGCAAAGGCTGTAGCTGGGACTGTAGAGGGGTTAAAGCTCTGAAAATTGGTGTGCAATACTTTCAATGCTTTAAGACACTGTGGTGAAAATTTGGTAAATTTTGAACAATTCCTTCATACTTTTTCACATATTCAGTAATAAAGTGTGCACTGTTTAAAATTTAAAGAGACAGTAACGGTTTTGTTTTAAAACGGTTTTTGTACTTTTTTGACAAGTTTAAGCCTGTTTAACATGTCTGCACCTTCAGATAAGCTATGTTCTATATGTTTGAAGATCAATGTGTGTCCCCCTTCAAAATTGTGTGATAATTGTGCCATAGCGTCCAAACAAAGTAAGGACAATATTGCCACAGATAGTAAAGTTGCCCAAGATGATTCATCAGATGAAGGGAGTAGACATAGTTCTACATCATCTGCTTCTGTGTCTACACCAGTTTTGCCCACGCAGGAGGCCCCTAGTACTTCTAGCGCGCCAATGCTTATTACTATGCAACAATTAACGGCAGTAATGGATAACTCCATAGCAAATATTTTATCCAAAATGCCTGCATATCAGAGAAAGCGTGATTGCTCTGTTTTAAACACTGTAGAGCAGGAGGGCGCTGATGATAATTGCTCTGTCATACCCTCACACCAATCTGAAGGGGTCATGAGGGAGGTTTTGTCGGATGGGGAAATTTCAGATTCAGGTAAAATTTCTCAACAAGCAGAACCTGATGTTGTGACATTTAAATTTAAATTAGAGCATCTCCGCGCACTGCTTAAGGAGGTGTTATCTACTCTGGATGATTGTGACAACCTGGTCATTCCAGAAAAATTATGCAAGATGGACAAGTTCCTAGAGGTTCCGGTGCACCCTGACACTTTTCCTATACCCAAGCGGGTGGCGGATATAGTGAATAAGGAGTGGGAGAAGCCCGGCATACCTTTTGTCCCCCCCCTATATTTAAGAAATTATTTCCTATGGTCGACCTCAGAAAGGACTTATGGCAGACAGTCCCTAAGGTCGAGGGGGCAGTTTCTACTTTAAACAAGCGCACTACTATTCCTATCAAGGATAATTGTGCTTTCAAAGATCCTATGGATAAAAAATTGGAGGGTTTGCTTAAAAAGATTTTTGTACAGCAAGGTTACCTCCTGCAACCCATTTCGTGCATTGTTCCTGTCACTACAGCAGCGTGGTTCTGGTTCGAGGAACTAGAAAAGTCGCTCAGTAGAGAGACTCCGTATGAGGAGGTTATGGACAGAGTTCACGCACTCAAGTTGGCTAATTCTTTTATTTTAGATGCCACTTTGCAACTAGCTAGATCAGCGGCGAAAAATTCAGGGTTTGCAATTGTGGCGCGCAGAGTGCTTTGGCTAAAGTCTTGGTCAGCGGATGTATCTTCCAAGACAAAATTACTTAATATCCCCTTCAAGGGTAAGACTCTCTTTGGGCCAGAATTGAAAGAGATTATTTCAGACATCACTGGGGGAAAGGGCCATGCCCTCCCACAAGATAGGCCTTTCAAAGCCAAGAATAAGTCTAATTTTCGTTCCTTTCGCAATTTCAGGAACGGACCGGCCTCTAACTCTGCATCCTCTAAACAAGAGGGTAATGCCTCTCAAACCAAACCAGCCTGGAAACCGACGCAAGGCTGGAACAAGGGTAAGCAGGCCAAGAAGCCTGCTGCTGCTAACAAAACAGCATGAAGGAGTAGCCCCCGATCCGGGACCGGATCTAGTAGGGGGCAGACTCTCTCTCTTTGCTCAGGCTTGGGCAAGAGATGTTCAGGATCCCTGGACACTAGAAATAGTTTCTCAGGGTTATCTTCTGGAATTCAAGGAACTACCCCCAAGGGGAAGGTTCCACATGTCTCACTTATCCTCAAACCAAATAAAGAGACAGGCATTCTTACATTGTGTAGAAGACCTGTTAAAGATGGGAGTGATACACCCAGTTCCAACGGCGGAACAAGGAATGGGATTTTACTCAAATCTGTTTGTAGTTCCCAAAAAAGAGGGAACTTTCAGACCAATTCTGGATTTAAAGATCCTAAACAAATTTCTCAGAGTACCATCGTTCAAAATGGAAACCATTCGAACGATTCTACCCACAATCCAGGAAGGTCAATTTATGACTACCGTGGATCTAAAGGATGCGTATCTACATATTCCTATCCACAAAGAACATCATCAGTTCCTAAGGTTCGCCTTTCTTGACAAACATTACCAGTTTGTGGCCCTCCCATTCTGGTTAGCCACTGCTCCAAGGATCTTCACAAAGGTACTCGGATCCCTTCTAGCGGTTCTAAGACCAAGGGGCATTGCAGTAGTACCGTACTTGGACGACATTCTAATACAAGCGTCGTCTCTTTCAAAGGCAAAGGCTCACTCAGACATCGTTCTGGCCTTTCTCAGATCTCACGGATGGAAGGTGAACATAGAAAAAAGTTCCCTGTCTCCGTCGACAAGAGTTCCCTTCTTGGGAACAATAATAGATTCTTTAGAAATGAGGATTTTCCTGACAGAAGTCAGAAAGTCAAAACTTCTAAACGTTTGTCAAGTTCTTCATTCTATTCCTCGTCCTTCCGTAGCTCAGTGCATGGAAGTAGTAGGATTGATGGATGCAGCAATGGACATAGTTCCTTTTGCGCGAATTCATCTAAGACCATTACAACTGTGCATGCTGAAACAGTGGAATGGGGACTATACAGACTTGTCTCCAGTGATTCAAGTAGATCAGAAGACCAGAGACTCACTCCGTTGGTGGCTAACCCTGGACCACCTGTCCCAGGGAATGAGCTTCCGCAGACCAGAGTGGGTCATCGTCACGACCGACGCCAGTCTAGTGGGCTGGGGCGCGGTCTGGGAATCCCTGAAAGCTCAGGGACTATGGTCTCGGGAAGAGTCTCTTCTCCCGATAAACTTTCTGGAACTGAGAGCGATATTCAATGCTCTCAGGGCTTGGCCTCAACTAGCAAAGGCCAGATTCATAAGATTCCAATCAGACAACATGACGACTGTTGCTTATATCAATCATCAGGGGGGAACAAGGAGTTCCCTGGCGATGAAAGAAGTGACCAAAATAATAAAATGGGCAGAGGATCACTCCTGCCACCTATCTGTGATCCACATCCCAGGTGTGGAAAACTGGGAGGCGGATTATCTGAGTCGTCAGACATTCCATCCGGGGAGTGGGAACTCCACCCGGAGATCTTTGCCCAGTTGACTCAATTATGGGGCATTCCAGATATGGATCTGATGGCGTCTCGTCAGAACTTCAAGGTTCCTTGCTACGGGTCCAGATCCAGGGATCCCAAGGCGACTCTAGTGGATGCACTAGTAGCGCCTTGGACCTTCAACCTAGCCTATGTGTTTCCACCGTTTCCTCTCATTCCCAGGCTGGTAGCCAGGATCAAGCAGGAGAGGGCCTCGGTGATCTTGATAGCTCCTGCGTGGCCACGCAGGACTTGGTATGCAGACCTGGTGAATATGTCATCGGTGCCACCATGGAAGCTACCTTTGAGACAGGATCTTCTTGTACAGGGTCCATTCGAACATCCAAATCTGGTCTCCCTCCAGCTGACGGCTTGGAAATTGAACGCTTGATTCTATCAAAGCGTGGGTTTTCAGATTCGGTGATAGATACTCTAGTTCAAGCCAGAAAACCGGTAACTAGAAAAATTTACCATAAAATATGGAAAAGATATATCTGCTGGTGTGAATCCAAGGGATTCTTATGGAATAAGATCAAAATCCCTAAGATCCTTTCCTTTCTACAAGAGGGTTTGGATAAAGGATTATCAGCGAGTTCTCTAAAGGGACAGATTTCTGCTTTATCTGTCTTATTACACAAACGACTGGCAGCTGTGCCAGATGTTCAAGCATTTGTTCAGGCTCTGGTTAGGATCAAGCCTGTTTACAGACCTTTGACTCCTCCCTGGAGTTTAAATCTAGTTCTTTCAGTTCTTCAAGGGGTTCCGTTTGAACCTCTACATTCCATAGATATTAAGTTGTTATCTTGGAAAGTTTTGTTTTTGGTTGCTATTTCTTCTGCTAGAAGAGTTTCTGAGTTATCTGCTCTGCAGTGTTCTCCGCCCTATCTGGTGTTCCATGCAGATAAGGTTGTTTTGGGTACTAAGCCTGGTTTTCTTCCAAAGGTTGTTTCTAACAAAAATATTAACCAGGAGATAGTTGTTCCTTCTTTGTGTCCGAATCCAGTTTCAAAGAAGGAACGTTTGTTACACAATTTAGACGTAGTCCGTGCTCTAAAATTCTATTTAGAAGCTACAAAAGAGTTCAGGCAAACTTCTTCTCTGTTTGTCGTCTATTCTGGTAAAAGGAGAGGTCAAAAAGCGACTTCTACCTCTCTTTCCTTTTGGCTTAAAAGCATCATCCGATTGGCTTACGAGACTGCCGGACGGCAGCCTCCAGAAAGAATCACAGCTCACTCCACTAGGGCTGTGGCTTCCACATGGGCCTTCAAGAACGAGGCTTCTGTTGATCAGATATGTAAGGCAGCGACTTGGTCTTCACTGCACACTTTTGCCAAATTTTACAAATTTGATACTTTTGCTTCTTCAGAGGCGATTTTTGGGAGAAAGGTTTTGCAAGCCGTGGTGCCTTCTGTTTAGGTAACCTGATTTGCTCCCTCCCTTCATCCGTGTCCTAAAGCTTTGGTATTGGTTCCCACAAGTAAGGATGACGCCGTGGACCGGACACACCAATGTTGGAGAAAACAGAATTTATGCTTACCTGATAAATTACTTTCTCCCACGGTGTGTCCGGTCCACGGCCCGCCCTGGTTTTTTAATCAGGTTTGATTAATTATTTTCTCTAACTACAGTCACCACGGCACCCTATAGTTTCTCCTGTTTTTTTCCTCCTGTCTGTCGGTCGAATGACTGGGGTGGGCGGAGCCTAGGAGGGACTATATGGACAGCTTTGCTGGGACTCTTTGCCATTTCCTGTTGGGGAAGAGATATTCCCACAAGTAAGGATGACGCCGTGGACCGGACACACCGTTGGAGAAAGTAATTTATCAGGTAAGCATAAATTCTGTTTTTTTGTGGTGTGCTTAACCAAAAAACCCCTTTGTTGTATCTTTGAATAGAGAGCTGACCAAATCCCTCCCCTTTGGTTAATGCACGCCACCCAGCCCAGGTGTGTTCCAGATAAATTGTGATATACTTAATAAGATAGAAAGCTTCACACTGTGTAGACATGACTTGCTGCAGTGTGGAAACTGGTTAGTTAGGACCAGTCTAATTTGGGGAGACCTTGTAAGTGGTGACTGACTTAGCAGAATATGATCATATTGTGTGACTAAGATCCCTATTTTATTTAAATTTAAACAGGCATTTTTTTGCAGCATAAATATAAGTCAATATTATTGCGAGATGTTAATCCCAATCTTATTTGAACTATGTAAGTATATTTAGTAGATAGAAGTATATTTGTTTTTGCAGCTCAAATATAAGCCAATATTATTGTGAGATGTTGATCCCAATCTTATTAGAAGCTATGTAAGTATATTTGACTGACAGAAGCATATACAAATATGCCATGAAAAAGTGGACTTAAGTGGTTGGATGTGCACTGATACTTTTTGTTGCCTCTCAATGTTGAAGCCCCTTGTCTGCCTTTTTTTTTCTAACACCTGAGACCTCCTATCTTTGAGTCCTTATAACTTGTGTGCAATATTTTTTTAATCATTTTATTAGATGTTGTTATTATGAGTGAAACTGTACTTTGTAATGTATTTTTGATATGTTTTCTGACACAGTTAACCAGAAACAGTTAACCAGAGTTCTGAAGTCGCTGTAATCATTCTAGGGTGAATCGCAATTGCGCTCACGCGATCGCGTTTACTTTCAACTCGTAATACGAGTATTAAGCCAGATGAGCGCAAACCACGGCAATAAACCCCTTATCACTGGGGCGGAAATGTTGGTGCTCCACTCATAATCTGGCCCTCAGTACATTTATTAGTATAGTACTGAAGTTATCCCCGCCTCCCTCTAGTCATGGGTGCTGTCATGTTTAAAATTATCTTTCATTACATTCCAGTGCTGATATGTTTGCGCATTTGTGCAGCAATTCTGCTCTGGATACCTACAGTGTAACCTAAGCTTCATAATGGCAGCACCCATGATTAGAAGGAGGTGCATGACATTTATTTATTGTCCCTTTAAATCAGGCATGTCCAAAGTCCGGCCCGCGGGCCAATTGCGGCACGCGTACCGGACTGATATGGCCCCACAGATAATTTTCAAAACATACATTATACGGCCCCCCGGCCCCCCAGTGAGTCCCCGCCTGCCGCTCACACCCAGTGAGTCCTCGACCGCCGCTCAGTTTCCCAAACTGCATTAACTACTAGTAACTAATTTTATTTATGTGCACGGCAAACGGCCGTTATCCGTCCTCTGACGTCACACGCCACCGGAAGCTCAGCCGTACTGAGCCACAGGAGTACCACCATCTTGTTTGATCATTCTCTACGGCAGTGCTATTAAGCAGGTAATGTTCATGAATGATTATTCAAACACTGCGTCTGCCCAGAGAGGATATGTTGCACCATTCTTAGGTGCTGTATTTGAATGAATAAAATATTTGTGGATGTACATGCGATCTTGGATGCTTAGATATATAAATTCAGCTCCATTAGTTCAGCCAGTCACATTTGCAGATGTCCTATCCTTATGGATCTCTGTCGCTCCATGCAGGCTGTTACCATCACTTACATCACGGACACAAAACCATTAGTGTTGTGATTATTATATAAATATTGTAGCTACACCTTTTAGAGGTGATATTTTTCCACTCTGGAGCTACTGTTTCATAACAAGACAGGGTTTGTTAATAAGAGCCCGATAGACTGTTGGGGAAAACACCTGGCAAGCTTATTGCAATAATAAGACATATATATGTATGTGTGTGTATATATATATATATATATATATATATATATATATATATATATATATATGTGTGTGTGTGTGTGTGTATGTATATATATATATATATATATATATATATATAAATGGTTCAAAGAATGTCAGGCAAAATGGTCGGCCCTCGCACATGTTCACTTCATGAAATCTGGCACTCTTCCAAAAAAGTTTGGACACCCCTGCTTTAAATGAACATTCTATTGTAATAAAAAAAATTAAAAATGCTCAAATTCGTTAACAAATATTGGGCAAGATGTGCGGTACGGCTATACAGCTGAAACATTGGCCTTTGCATGTGGAATATACAGGTCTCCCGTATTACAAGTCGCGGCAGTACGGCTATGCCGCTAGCATTTTAGCCTTTACGCAACTCTCCGTTCCGCAATCTAAAATGAATTTTGAGTGTGGAATTTTGAGGTCTCCCGTATTACAGGTTATACCGCCACAATCCATTTTGTGATCTGAGACCAGTAGTTATGGATTTTGCGAAACAAAAATGTTTCACAAAACTCATAACAAAAATGTTACAAAGTACACTCATAAACTACCTATTAACCCCTAAACCTCCATCCCCGCATCACAAATACTATAGTAAACCTATTAACCCCTAAACCGCGGGGTCCCCACATCACTATTACTATAATAAACCTATTAACCCCTAAATCGCTCCCACTCACATTGCCAACACTAAATAAACCTATTAACCCCTAAAACGCTCTCCCCCCACATCGCTACTACTATAATAAACCTATTCAACCCTAAGCCGCTGCCCCCTCACATCGCTAATACTAAACTGAAACTATTAACCCCTAAACCCCCGCCCCCCCCACATTGCTACTACTATAATAAATCTATTAAGCCCTGAACCGCCACTGTCCCACATCGCGAATACTAAACTAAAACTATTAACCCCTAAAACGCTGGCCCCCACACTGCTACTACTATAATAAACCTATTAACCCCTAAACCGCTCTCCCCCCACATCGCTACTACTATAATAAACCTATCCAACCCTAAGCCGCTGCCCCCTCACATCGCTAATACTAAACTAAAACTATTAACCCCTAAACCGCCCCCCCCCACATCGCTACTACTATAATAAACCTATTAACCCCTAAACCGCTGCACACTCACATTGCCAACACTAAATAAACCTATTAACCCCTAAACTGCCGCCCCCCCACATCGCTACTACTATAATAAACCTATTAACCCCTGAACCGCCGCAGTCCCACATCACTAATACTAAACTAAAACTATTAACCCCTAAAACGCCGGCCCCCACACCGTTACTACTATAATAAACCTATTAACCCCTGAACCGCCGCAGTCCCACATCACTAATACTAAACTAAAACTATTAACCCCTAAAACGCCGGCCCCCACACACTGCTACTACTATAATAACAGAATTTATGCTTACCTGATAAATTACTTTCTCCAACGGTGTGTCCGGTCCACGGGGTCATCCTTATCCAAACCTTCTTGGAGAAAGGAGAGGATCCTAGGAATTTTAATCTTACTCCAGGAGAATCCCTTGGATACACACCAACAGATATATCTTTTCCATATTTTATGGTAAATCTTTCTAGTCACAGGTTTTCTGGCTTGGACCAGAGTATCTATCACTGAATCTGAAAACCCACGCTTGGATAAAATCAAACGTTCAATTTCCAAGCAGTCAGCTACAGAGAAACTAGATTTGGATGTTCGAATGGACCTTGTACTAGAAGATCCTGTCTCAAAGGTAGCTTCCATGGTGGAGCAGATGACATATTCACCAGGTCTGCATACCAAGTCCTGTGCGGCCACGCAGGAGCTATCAGAATCACGAGGCCTTCTCCTGTTTGATCCTGGCTACAAGCCTGGGAAGGAGAGGGAACGGTGGAAATGCATAAGCTAGGTTGAACGACCAAGGCGCCACTAATGCATCCACTAGAGCTGCCTTGGGATCCCTGGATCTGGACCCGTAGCAAGGAACCTTGAAGTTCTGACGAGACGCCATCAGATCCATGTCTGGAATGCCCCATAATTGAGTCAACTGGGCAAACACCTCCGGGTGGAGTTCCCACTCCCCCGGATGGAAAGTCTGACGACTCAGATAATCCGCCTCCCAGTTGTCTACTCCTGGGATGTGGATTGCAGATAGGTGGCAGGAGTGATCCTCCGCCCCTTTGATGATTTTGGACACCTCTCTCATCGCCAAGGAACTCCTTGTTCCCCCTGATGGTTGATGTAAGCTACAGTCGTCATGTTGTCTGACTGGAATCTTATAAATCCGGCCTTCGCTAGTTGAGGCCAAGCCCGGAGAGCATTGAATATCGCTCTCAGTTCCAGGATGTTTATCGGGAGAAGAGACTCTTCCCGAGACCATAGACCCTGAGCTTTCAGGGAATCCCAGACCGCGCCCCAGCCTAATAGACTGGAGTCGGTCGTGACAATGACCGATTTTGGTCTGCGGAAACTCATTCCCTGGGACAGGTGATCCTGGGTCAACCACCAACGGAGTGAGTCTCTGGTCATCTGGTCTACTTGAATCTTTGGAGACAAGTCTGTATAGTCCCCATTCCACTACTTGAGCATGCACAGTTGTAATGGTCTTAGATGAATTCGAGCAAAAGGAACTATGTCCATTGCTGCAACCATCAACCCTACTACTTCCATGCACTGAGCTATGGAAGGCTGCAGAATAGAGTGAAGAACTTGACAAGCGTTTAGAAGCTTTGACTTTCTGACTTCTGTCAGGAAGATCTTCATTTCTAAAGAATCTATTATTGTTCCCAAAAAGGGAACTCTTGTCGACGGAGACAGGGAACTCTTTTCTACGTTCACCTTCCACCCGTGAGATCTGAGAAAGGCTAGAACAATGTCTGTATGAGCCTTTGCTTTGGAAAGAGACGACGCTTGGATTAGAATGTCGTCCAGATAAGGTGCCACTGCAATACCCCTTGGTCTTAGGACCGCTAGAAGGGACCCGAGCACCTTTGTGAAAATCCTTGGAGCAGTGGCTAGCCCGAATGGGAGAGCCACGAACTGGTAATGTTTGTCCAGAAAGGCGAACCTTAGGAACTGATGATGAGCTTTGTGGATAGGAATATGTAGATACGCATCCTTTAAATCCACTACATACTCTTCACCATCTCCGTGGAGATGCTACTTGTTCAGAGCGGCAAAGAGAATGACTGGGGGGCTATATGGACAGCTTTTGCTGTGCTCTTTGCCATTTCCTGTTGGGGAAGAGAATATTCCCACAAGTTATGGATGACGCCGTGGACCGGACACACCAATGTTGGAGAAAAACCTATTAACACCTAAACCGTTCTCCCCCCACATCGCTACTACTATAATAAACCTATTCAACCCTAAGCCGCTGCCCCCTCACATCGCTAATACTAAACTAAAACTATTAACCCCTAAACCAACGCCCCCACATCCCTTCTACTATAATAAACCTATTAACCCCTGAACCGCCGCCGTCCCACATCGCAAATACTATAGTAAACCTATTAACCCCTAAACCGCGGGCCCCCCACATCGCTATTACTATAATAAACCTATTAACCCATAAATAGCCCCCACCCACATCGCCAACACTAAATAAACCTATTAACCCCTAAACCGCTCTTCCCCATACATCACTACTACTATAATAAACCTATTCAACCCCAAGCCGCTGCCCCCTCACATCGCTAATACTAAACTAAAACTATTAACCCCTAAACCACCGCCTCCCACTTCGCTACTACTATAATAAACCTATTAACCCCTAAACCGCCGCCCCCCATATCGCTACTACTATAATAAACCTATTGACCCCTAAACCGCCGCCCACTCACATCGCCAACACTAAATAAACCTATTAACCTCTAAAACGCCAGCCCCCACACCACTACTACTATAATAAACCTATTAACCCCTGAACCGCCGCCGTACCACACCGCTACTACTATAATAAACCTATTAATCCCTAAACCGTCGGCCCCCAACATTGGTAATATTAAACTAAAACTATTAACCCTTAAACCACTGCCCCCCCACATCGCTACTACTATAATAAACATATTAACCCCTAAACCACCGCCCCCATTGCTACTACTATAATAAACCTATTAACCCCTAAACCGCTGCCCACTCACATCACCAACACTAAATAAACCTATTAACCCCTAAACCGCTGCCCCCCACATCGCTACTACTATAATAAACCTATTAACCCCTGAACAGCAGCCGTTCCAAATCATTAATACTAAACTAAAACTATTAACCCCTAAACTGTCGGCCCCCAACATTGCTAATACTAAACTAAAACTATTAACCCCTAAACCGCCGGCCCCCCACATCGCTACTACTATAATAAACATATTGACCCCTAAACCACATGCCCCCACATCGATACTATTATAATAAAACCTATTAACCCCTAAACCGCCGCCCACCCACATCGCCAACACTAAATAAACCTATTAACCCCTAAACCGCCGGCCCACACATCACTACTACAATAAACCTATTAGCCCCTAAACATCGCTAATACTAAACTAAAACAATTAACCCCCTAAACCGCCGGGCCCCCACATCGTTACTACTAGAATAAACTTATCAACCCCTAAACCGCCGCCCCCCGCATCGCTAATACTAAAATAAAACTATTAACTCCTTAACCACCAGCCCCTACATCGCAACACACAAAAAATATTAACCCCTAAACCTAACACCCCCTAACTTTAAATTAAACTTACAATATAACTACCTTCAAATACATAAAAACTTACCTGTGAAATAAAAAATAAAATAAAAATAAAAAAACTAAATTACAATATTACAAATTCCTAAAACTAATCTAACACAACCTATAAAAACAAAAAAGCCACCCCAAAATAAAAACAGCTCCCTAAGCTAACAATAAACGACCAATATCTCTTAAAAGGGCCTTTTGTAGGGCATTGCCGTGAAGCAATCAGCTCTTTTACCTAAAAAATTACAAAGTACCCCCTAACAGTAAACCCCCCCACCCAACCAACACCCCAAAAATAAGTCTAAAAAAACCTAAGCTACCCATTGTCATCACAAAAAAAAAACAACAAGAAAAGAATAACACTAACCCCAGAAAAAATACTCACCATTCCTGAAGTCCAGGCGGAGCAAAGACTTCATCCAGGCGGCGAAGATCTTCCTCCAGGGTGGCACCATCTTCTATCTTCTTCTCGGAGGTGCGGAGCAGTCTTCAGCAATGCGCAGATCCAGATTGCTGGTCCTCATATGGAGCGCTGGTCCTCTTCAGCGATGTGGATCCTTCTCTTCATGCGATCGTCCGCCGCACACTCAAGCTTTAATGCAAGATAACCCTTTTATATTGGGGTACCGTTGCATTCCTATTGGCTGAAATATTCAAATCAGCCAATAGGATGAGAGATGTTTAAATCCTATTGGCTGAATTGTTATTTATTATTTCTTGTAATCTTAGTGTTTTTTTATTTTTCGTAATTTTAGTGTTTTTTGGCAATGTTAGTTTTTTTAATTTTTTTTCGTAATTTTAGTGTTGTTTTTTGTAATGCTAGGTTTTTTTTTATTATTTCGTAGTGTTAGGAATTTTATTGTAATTTAGGTTTTTTTATTTTTATTTTATTTTATTTTTTTAAATAGGAACGTTAATTTATTTTTAAATCTTTGTTTTTTTTCACAGGTAAGTTTTTATTTTTTTGAAGGTAGTTATACTGTAAGTTTAATTTAAAGTTAGGGGGGTGTTAGGTTTAGGGATTAATAGTTTATTTTAGTGTGTTGCGATGTGGGGGGCCGGCGGTTTTGGTATTAATAGTTTTATTATAGTAGAAGCGATGTGGGGGCCGGCGGTTTAGGGGTTAATATGTTTATTATAGTAGTTGTGATGTTGAGGGCCGGTGGTTTAGGGGTTAATAGGTTTATTTAGGTGTTAGGAATGCGGGGTGTCGTCGGTTTAGGGGTTAATAATTTATTTAGTGTCGGCGATGTTAGGGGCCACGGTTTATGGGTTAATAACTTTAATTTGTGTCGGCGACGTCGGGGGCAGCGATCAGGGGTATTTAGACTAGGGGTTTATGTTAGGGTGTTTTTACGTAATCTTCTTGTTCCCATAGACATCAATGGGGATTGTGTTATGTCTATGGGGGAAAATGTGTGCTGGCACGTCGTCAGGCCTTGGCTTTTGTGTGGTATGGAGCTTAACGCACCATAACGCACAGCACAAGAAGGTTTTTCTCTAACTTGTAATGTCTGCGCTATGGAAAGTGTGATACCACTCATTTTTTTGCGTTATTTATGCACCGGGTTTAGAGCACAACTTGTAATCTTAGTAATTATTATTAAATTAATGTTGATTGGTAACTAAAGGCCCAATTATCTAACACCTTGCTGAGAATTACAAAGTCCTTACAGAATTCATAAACCCCTTAAGGGCAGGGAATTTCAGTGAAAAACTTGCCCAAAAGACCAGAGAATTTTAACAATTTTTGCTATCACTCAATTTAAACGGAAATAGAGCCTTGGGGGCCAATTTAACAAGGGCCCAATGGCCCTGAATGGCCCTGTTTCCGGTGGCCTCCTCTGAGGATTAAAAGAAAGCTGCCACAGCAGGATTCAACGCTAAGCCTTCAGCTTGCTGGGCAGGGTAGATAAAAATCCATGTCCCTAGACCAAAACAGCATTTAGATCGACCCTGGTGTCGACACCAGCAACTCGGGTCTATATCCAACTCTGAGGATCGAAAAGACACAAGAAAATCCCTAAAAGTCTATTAGCAGGTGAAGGTAAGAAACTCAGAAAGGCAGAGACCGGGGAACTACTGTAAAATCTGTAAGTAGGATACTGCCACCTTAAACCCCAGATCACAAGAAGAATCAGAACAAGGTTTACTGTAAGATACGGTTCCTAAGAACTGAATTTGCACCAAAAGGATGAAAAAGGAAAGACATCCTACTTCTGAACAAAGGAAGGGAGAGCCTTACATTCATTAGCGAAAAGAAGAACTAATAAGCTCTGCTTAAAAACATAAATTATGCTTACCTGGTTATTATATTTTCTTCTGACAGGAAGAGTCCACAGCTGCATTCATTACTTTTGGGAATTCAGAACCTGGCCACAGAAAATAAGTCCATAGTCAGGAGAAAACGTCACTAAGATGACCGGAAGGCCACCCTCAATCCCTGACACAGCACCATACCAACTATGGTGTACCAGAAAACCCGCAAGTTCCCCCTGGTAACCTAGACAAGACAAGACCCGTCAGGTTAAGCATAGACAAGAAGAGGCAGGAAACTGTCCCAGCAGCTAAAAAAGAGCTCTCCAAGAGGGCACAGAGCCACCTAAGGCAAATCCGTGATGACCCTTCCACAGGCAACTAAGCCGTCTTTAGCCATTGTGGGACTCATTTCACTGAAAAGTGATGACAAATCTCGACAACAGTTCCCAACCAGAAAATCCCGGAATCCAAGGAGTGATCTATCCCGACAAAGTGAACATTTTATAAGTGAGGCACTAATTTTTAAGAATTATACAAGAATTACACTCAATACTCTCCACACTGCTGGTTACTAACTAACAAACTGCCTACTGACATCTGCTAAGGAATGCTGAGTTAACCTATTGGCCCCTAGTTATCAAGCCGTCAACCTCAAATACGCTGGAATTCCGCAGCGTATTTGTGGCAAGGTTTATTCGCCTTAGTTATCAAGCCCTAGACACCAGCAAAAGTAGAATTTTGTGATGTAAGCTTCGATCCGCCGGACTCAGTCCGACACAGATCGATGCTTACATCACTACAGATGTTCCGCACACAAGTGCGGCACAATCTGACTACTTTTGCTAGTTATCAAAAAACTAGCAGGTACGCTCGGCACTTTTCCGGCCCAGCGTACCTGGTTTTCAAACCGCCGCCCTAGAGGCGGCGGATCCCATAGGAATCAATGGGAGTCTGACCATAGCGAAAGTTCATGTTCGCTGCTGCCAGACATCCCATTGATTCCTATGGGAGATGTCTACACCTAACACCCTAACATGTACCCCGAGTCTAAACACCCCTAATCTGTCCCCCCCTACACCGCCGCAACTAAATAAAGTGTTTACCCCCTAAACCGCCGCTCCCGGAGCCCACCGCAAGCTATAATATATGTATTAACCCCTAAACCGCCGCTCCCGGTGCCCGGCGCAACTATAATATATGTATTAACCCCTAAACCGCCCCTCCCGGTGCCCGCCGCAACTATAATATATGTATTAACCCCTAAACCGCCGCTCCCGGACCCCGCCGCCACCTACATTATACGTATTAACCCCTATCCTGCCCCCCCTACACCGCCGCCTCTATAATAAATTTATTAACCCCTATCCTGCCCCCCCTACACCGCCGCCACTGTAATAAAATTATTAACCCCTAAACCTAAGTCTAACACTAACCCTAACACCCCCTAACTTAAATATTAATTAAATAAATCTAAATAATATTTCTCTTATTAACTAAATTATTCCTATTTAAAAATAAATACTTACCTTTAAAATAAACCCTAATATAGCTACAATATAAATAATAATTATATGGTAGCTATTTTAGGATTTATTTTTATTTTACAAGCAACTTTCAATTTATTTTAACTAGGTACAATAGCTATTAAATTAATAGCTACCTAGTTAAAATAAAGAGAAATTTACCTGTAATATAAAAACTAACCTAAGTTACAATTACACCTAACACTACACTATACTTTAATAAATTATTCCTATTTAAAACTAAATACTTACCTGTAAAATAAACAATAAGATAGCTACAATATAATAAATAATTACATTGTAGCTATTTTAGGATTTATATTTATTTTACAGGTAACTTTGTATTTATTTTAGCTAGTTAGAATAGTTATTAAATAGTTATTAACTATTTAATAACTACCTAGCTAAAAGAAATACAAAATTACCTGTAAAATAAATCCTAACCTAAGTTACAATTAAACCTAACACTACACTATCATTAAATTAATTTAATAAATTACCTACAAATAACTACAATTAAATTAAATTAAATAAACTAACTAAAGTACAAAAAATAAAAAAGCTAAGTTACAAAAAATAAAAAAATAAGTTACAAACATTTAAAAAATATTACAATTTTAAGCTACTTACACCTAATCTAAGCCCCCTAATAAAATAACAAAGCCCCCCAAAATAAAAAAAATTCCCTACCCTATTCTACATTAAAAAGTTACCAGCTCTATTACCTTACCAGCCCTTAAAAGGGACTTTTGCGGGGCATGCCCCAAAGAAAACAGCTCTTTTGCCTGTAAAATAAAAATACAACCCCCCCCAACATTAAAACCCACCACCCAAATACCCCTAATCTAACCCAAACCCTCCTTAAATAAATCTAACACTACCCCCTGAAGATCATCCTACCTTGAGCCGTCTTCAGCCAGCCGACCCACGATGGAACCGAAGAGGAGATCCGGAGCGGCAAAAGTCATCATCCAAGGGGCGCTGAAGAAGTCTTCCATCAGATGAAGTCATCATCCAGGCGGCGCTGAAGAGGTCTTCCATCCGATAGAAGTCTTCATCCAGGAGGCGTCTTCAATCTTCATCCATCCGGAGCGGAGCGGAGCCATCTTCAGACGAGCCGACGAGGAGCCATCCTCTTCTTCCCGACGACTAACGACGAATGATGGTTCCTTTAAGGGACGTCATCCAAGATGGCATCCCTTCAATTCCGATTGGCTGATAGGATTCTATCAGCCAATCGGAATTAAGGTAGGAAAAATCTGATTGGCTGATTGAATCAGCCAATCAGATTGAAGTTCAATCCGATTGGCTGATCCAATCAGCCAATCAGATTGAGCTTGCATTCTATTATTTTTACTCTTTTTTGGCGTATTATATACTCATTTTTCAGAGATTTTTTACCTTTTTTGTTTTTCCCTGTGTACACACTTGGTTTATTTTTATTTCTATCTTTTTTCAATTTTTGCTTCACATAAAATTGGTTGATGTTTGATTGACATTTTGAACACTTATTTTTTATCAACTATTTTATTTTTTACCTGGACATTATTAATTCAAATCCACTGCTTCCCTACACTTGGACACTATTGTTGGACTTTATTAACACCTTCACCCCCCTTTTTTTCACACGTGTTAAGGATATCCTACTACATTACTCATTACTCATGTTTGTCTAACCTCTGTACATAGAGATTATGGATCCATAATTATTACCCATTGTGATTTACCTTGTTTATTATCTGTTTTTATCGTGTTTCTATTGCATGTATTGTGTACTTTGATTGTATTAAAGATGTTTTATCTACACTCAATACTCCCCAGAGATCAATCTCATCTAGTTTAGGGACGTCACCTCAGCCTTTGTTTTAGGTGCTTTGCACATGACATCACCACTCTTATTCTTCATTTGGCTGGCTAGGAGGCCTCTGTACAAAGCTAGAGGTTACATTCGGGGCGCTTGGTCCAAGTCTTATTGACTTGCAATGTGAGCCTCCTTACCTAGTATTCCATGCTGATAAGGCTGTTCTTTGTACTGGGTTAGGTTTTCTTCCTAAGGTCGTTTCGGATCACAACATCAATCAGGAGATTGGAGTCCCTTCCTTGTGTCCTGATCCCTTCTTCTTCGAAGGAACGGTTACTTCATGATTTGGATGTGGTTCGGGCCTTGAAGTTCTATCTTCAGGCTACAAAGGATTTTAGACAGACTTCTTCTTTGTTATCTATTCGGGGAAGTGTAGGGGACAGAAAGCCTCTTCCACTTCCTTATCATTTTGGTTGAGGAGCATTATTTGCTTAGCATATGAGACAGCGGGACATAAGCCTCCTCAGAGGATTAAGGCTCATTCAACTAGAGCTGTGGCTTCTGTTTTTATCGTGTTTTATTGTATGTATTGTGTACTTTGATTGTATTAAATACGTTTTATCTACACTCAATACTCCCCAGAGATCAATCTCATCTAGTTTAGGGACGTCACCTCGGCCTTTGTTTTAGGCGCTTTGCACATCACATCATCAAATTGCAAGTCAGCAATCTCAGATACTCTGCGTGCCAAAGCAATAGCCAGTAGAAAAAGATCCTTCAGCAGAAAGTAACTTAATGTCAATTACATGCATAGGCTCAAACGAAGCCCTCTGCAATACTTTAAAAACAAGATTTAAACTCCAAGGACGAGCAATAGATCTAAACTCCGGCCTGATGGAAACTCAGCAAGCCTCTTATGCAGTAAAACAGACAGGGCCGAAATCTGTCCCTTAAGAGAACTAGCAGAAAGGCCCTTCTCCAGGCCATCCTAGAGAAAAGAGAGAATCCTGGAAACCCTAACCTTATGCCAGGGGAATCCACGTTCTTCACACCAGAATAAGTAGGTTCTCCACACCTTATGATAGCTGCGATGAGTAACAGACTTACCAGCTTGAATGAGAGTATCAATAACCCTCTAAGAGAAACCCCTCTTCGCGAGGACTAAGTGTTCAATCTCCAAGTAGTCAGCCTCAGAGAATCTAGATTTTGATGACCAAACGTACCCTGTTCCAGCAGATCCCTGCAACAAGGTATCCTCCATGGAGGAGATGAGGACATCCCAACCAGGTCCACGAACCACATCCTTCGTGGCCACAATGGAGCAATTAGGGTCACTGATGCCTGCTCTTGCTTTATGCAGGCCACTACACAAGGAAGGAGTGGTAATAGCAGAAAAATGTAGATCAGATGGAGCCATCAAGGCACTGCTAATGCATCTATTAGCTCTCCATCTGTTGCAAATCTCCGCAAACACCTCGGGATGGAGAGACCATTCCCCCGGATGAAAGGATTGTCTGCTGAGGAAATCCGCTTTCCAGTTGTCCACACCCGGAATGTGGATCGCTGACAGCGAGCAGTTGTGGCTTCCGCCCATTCCAGAATCCGAGATACTTCCCTCATTGCTAGGGAGCTCCTTGTTCCCCCCTGATGGTCGATGTAAGTTATTGAGGTAATTTTGTCCGATTGGAATCTGATAAACTGGGATGAACCCAGAAGAGGCCAAGCCTCAGAGCATTGAAGATCGCTCAATGTTCCAAAATGTTGATTGGGAGAAGAGATTCCTCTCGAGTCCACCGGCCCTGTGCCTTCCAGGCACCCCAAATGGCTCCCCATCCTGAGAGACTTGCGTCCGTAGTTACAATCTTCCAGGATGGTCTCAAGAAGAATGTCCCTTGGGACAGGTGATCTGGAAAGAGCCACCAAGAGAGCTACTCTCTCGACCAGTTGTCCAGAGAAATCTGTTGAGACAGATCCGAATGGTCGCTGTTCCATTGCCTCAGCATGCACAGCTGAAAAGGTCTGAGATGGAACCTGGCTAATGGAATGATATATATGCTGGACACCACAAGCCCAATTACCTCCATACACCAGGCCACAGATAGCTTTGAGGAGGTCTGGAGGGCAAGACAATGGGAAGTAATTTTGCAACGTCTCTTGTCTGTAAAGAATATCCTCATGGATATGGAATCTATTATCGTGCCCAGGAATTCCACCCTGGTACTGGGAACTAGAGAACTCTTTCCTAAGTTTATCTTCCATCCATGAGATTGAAGAAGAAGAAGAGCTCTTAAATGGTCTTCTGCCAGCCGGCAGGACGAAGCCTGGACCAGGATGTGCTCCAAGTATGGTGCTACTGCAATACCTCTGGACATCGCCACCGCAAGCAGAGCCCCCAGAACCTTCGTAAAGACTCTTGCAGCAGTAGCCAGACCAAAAGAAAGAGCCACAAACTGGAAGTGCTGGTCCAGAAATGCGAATCTTAAGAACTTGAAGTGATCCTTGTGTATTGGCACATGTAGGCAAGCATCCTTCAAGTCTATCAGAGTCATGAACTGTCCCTCTTGAACTAAGGGCAGAATAGACCTTATCATCTCCATCTTGAACGATGGGACCAACAGAAACTTGTTTAGGCACTTTTGGTCTAGAATCGGGCGAAACATACCCTCCTTCTTTGGGACCACAAAATGGTTTGAGTAGTACCCTAGGCCTCACTCTGATAGAGGTACTGGCACAATTAGTCCCAGGGAGGAGAGATCCCTCACGCACCCTAGAAAAGCTTCTTGCTTTTCTGGTCTTGAAGATAGGTGTGATAAGAGGAATCTGCCCCTGGGCGGATGAGATTTGAAACCTATCCTGTAACCCTGAGCGATGACCTCTAGAACCCAAGGGTCTTGCACTTCCCCCAACCAAGCCTCTACAAAGAGAGACAGTCTGCTCCCAATACGATCTAGCACCAGATCGGGGTCTGCTCCTTCATGCTGACTTTGTTTCTGTGGGCTTTTGGATCTGCTTGGATTTATTCCAAGATTGAGATGGTTTCCAAGTTCCCTTGGACTGATCAGGCTTTGCGAAGGGCTGCTGGCGTTGGGATTTATCCAAACAAAAGGGACGAAAATTAGGACCTTGTCCTTTAGGTTTATTCTTCTTAAACTGTGGTAGAAAGGCACCCTTGCCCCCAGTGACCATGGATATGATAGAGTCCAGGCCTGGACCGAAAATAATCTTCCCCTTAAATGGAAGGTAAGGCAATCAAGATTTTGAACTCATGTCCACAGAGCAAGACTTCAGCCAGATAGCCCTACGGGCTAGAACCGAAAAAAACAGAATTTATGCTTACCTGATAAATTACTTTCTCCAACGGTGTGTCCGGTCCACGGTGTCATCCATTACTTGTGGGATATTCTCCTCCCCCACAGGGAAAGGCAAGGAGAGCACACAGCAAGAGCTGTCCATATAGTCCCTCCCAGGCTCCGCCCCCCCCAGTCATTCGACCGACGGTTAGGAGAAAAAAAGGAGAAACTATAGGGTGCCGTGGTGACTGTAGTGTATAGAGAAAGAAATTCTTCAAACCTGATTAAAAAACCAGGGCGGGCCGTGGACCGGACACACCGTTGGAGAAAGTAATTTATCAGGTAAGCATAAATTCTGTTTTCTCCAACATTGGTGTGTCCGGTCCACGGTGTCATCCATTACTTGTGGGAACCAATACCAAAGCTTTAGGACATGGATGAAGGGAGGGAGCAAATCAGGTTACCTAAACAGAAGGCACCACGGCTTGCAAAACCTTTCTCCCAAAAATAGCCTCCGAAGAAGCAAAAGTATCAAATTTGTAGAATTTGGACAAAGTGTGCAGAGAAGACCAGGTCGCTGCTTTACATATCTGATCAACAGAAGCCTCGTTCTTGAAGGCCCATGTGGAAGCCACAGCCCTAGTAGAGTGAGCTGTGATTCGTTCAGGAGGCTGCCGTCCGGCAGTCTCGTAAGCCAATCGTATGATGCTTTTCAGCCAAAAGGAAAGAGAGGTAGCAGTAGCTTTCTTGACCTCTCCTCTTGCCAGAATAAACGACAAACAGAGAAGACGTTTGTCTGAATTCCTTTGTTGCTTCTAAATAGAACTTTAAAGCACGGACTACATCTAAATTGTGTAACAAGCGTTCCTTCTTTGAAACTGGATTCGGACACAAAGAAGGCACAACTATTTCCTGGTTAATATTCTTGTTGGAAACAACCTTTGGAAGGAAACCAGGTTTAGTACGCAAAACAACCTTATCTGAATGGAACACCAGATAGGGCGGATTACACTGCAGAGCAGATAATTCAGAAACTCTTCTAGCAGAAGAAATAGCAACCAAAAACAGAACTTTCCAAGATAACAACTTGATATCTATGGAATGTAAGGGTTCAAACGGAACCCCTTGAAGAACTGAAAGAACCAAATTTAGACTCCAGGGAGGAGTCAAGGGTCTGTAAACAGGCTTGATCCTGACCAAAGCCTGAACAAAAGCTTGAACATCTGGCACAGCTGCCAGTCGTTTGTGTAACAAGACAGATAAAGCAGAAATCTGTCCTTTTAGAAAACTCGCTGATAATCCCTTATCCAAACCTTCTTGGAGAAAGGAAAGGATCCTAGGAATTTTAATCTTACTCCATGGGAATCCCTTGGATTCACACCAACAGATATATCTTTTCCATATTTTATGGTAATCTTTCTAGTCACAGGTTTTCTGGCTTGTACCAGAGTATCTATCACAGAATCCGAAAACCCACGCTTAGTCAAAATCAAGCGTTCAATTTCCAAGCAGTCAGCTGGAGAGAAACTAGATTTGGATGTTCGAATGGACCTTGTACTAGAAGATCCTGTCTCAAAGGTAGCTTCCATGGTGGAGCCGATGACATATTCACCAGGTCTGCATACCAAGTCCTGCGTGGCCACGCAGGAGCTATCAAGATCACCGAGGCCCTCTCCTGCTTGATCCTGGCTACCAGCCTGGGAATGAGAGGAAACGGTGGAAACACATAGGCTAGGTTGAAGGTCCAAGGCGCTACTAGTGCATCCACTAGAGTCGCCTTGGGATCCCTGGATTTGGACCCGTAGCAAGGAACCTTGAAGTTCTGACGAGACGCCATCAGATCCATGTCTGCAATGCCCCATAATTGGGTCAACTGGGCAAACACCTCCGGGTGGAGTTCCCACTCCCCTGGATGAAAGGTCTGACGACTCAGATAATCCGCCTCCCAGTTTTCTACTCCTGGGATGTGGATCGCAGACAGGTGGCAGGAGTGATCCTCCGCCCATTTGATGATCTTGGTCACCTCTCTCATCGCCAGGGAACTCCTTGTTCCCCCCTGATGGTTGAAGTAAGCAACAGTCGTCATGTTGTCTGATTGGAATCTTATGAATCTGGCCTTTGCTAGTTGAGGCCAAGCCCGGAGAGCATTGAATATCGCTCTCAGTTCCAGAATGTTTATCGGTAGAAGAGACTCTTCCCGAGACCATAGACCCTGAGCGCCCCAGCCTAATAGACTGGCGTCGGTCGTGACAATGACCCACTCTGGTCTGCGGAAGCTCATTCCCTGGGACAGGTGATCCTGGGTCAGCCACCAACGGAGTGAGTCTCTGGTCTTCTGATCTACTTGAATCACTGGAGACAAGTCTGTATAGTCCCCATTCCACTGTTTGAGCATGCACAGTTGTAATGGTCTTAGATGAATTCGCGCAAAAGGAACTATGTCCATTGCTGCAACCAAAAAACCCTACTACTTCCATGCACTGAGCTATGGAAGGCCGTAGAACAGAGTGAAGAACTTGAAAAGCGTTTAGAAGCTTTGACTCTCTGACATCTGTCAGGAAAATCTTCATTTCTAAAGAATCTATTATTGTTCCCAAGAAAGGGACTCTTGTTGACGGAGACGGGGAACTTTTTTCTATGTTCACCTACCACCCGTGAGATCTGAGAAAGGCTAGAACAATGTCTGTGTGAGCCTTTGTCTTTGAAAGAGACGACGCTTGAATTAGGATGTCGTCCAAGTAAGGTGCCACTGCAATGCCCCTGGGTCTTAGAACCGCTAGAAGGGACCCGAGCACCTTTGTGAAAATCCTTGGAGCAGTGGCTAGTCCGAATGGGAGAGCCACATCCAGAAAGGCGAACCTTAGGAACTGATGATGATCTTTGTGGATAGGAATATGCAGATACGCATCCTTTAGATCCACGGTAGTCATAAATTGACCCTCCTGGATTGTAGGTAAAATCATTCGAATAGTTTCCATTTTGAACAATGGCACTCTGAGAAATTTGTTTAGAATTTTTAAATCCAGAATTGGTCTGAAAGTTCCCTCTTTTTTTGGGAACTACAAACAGATTTGAGTAAAACCCCTGACCTTGTTCCACAGTTGGAACTGAGTGTATCACTCCCATCTTTAACAGGTCTTCTACACAATGTAAGAATGCCTGTCTCTTTACTTGGTTTGAAGATAAGTGAGACATGTGGAACCTTCCCCTTGGGGGTAGTTCCTTGAATTCTAGAAGATAACCCTGAGAGACTATTTCTAGTTCCCAGGGATCCTGAACATCTCTTGCCCAAGCCTGAGCAAAGAGAGAGAGTCTGCCCCCTACTAGATCCGGTTCCAGATCGGGGGCTACCTCTTCATGCTGTCTTGGTAGCAGCAGCAGGCTTCTTGGCCTATTTACCCTTGTTCCAGCCTTGCATTGATTTCCAAGCTGGTTTAGTCTGGGAAGCGTTACCCTCTTGTCTAGAGGCTGCCGAGTTGGAAGCCGGTCCGTTCCTGAAATTGCGAAAGGAACGAAAATTGGACTTATTCTTAGCCAGAGCGCTCTGCGCGCCACAATTGTAAACCCTGAATTTTTTGCCGCTAACCTCGCTAACTGCAAAGCGGCGTCTAAAATAAAGGAATTAGCTAACTTAAGTGCGTAAATTCTATCCATGACTTCCTCATACGGAGTCTCCCTACTGAGCGACTTTTCCAGTTCCTCGAACCAGAACCATGCCGCTGTAGTGACAGGAATAATGCACAAAATAGGTTGAAGGAGGTAACCTTGCTGTACAAAAATCTTTTTAAGCAAACCCTCCAATTTTTTATCCATAGGATCTTTGAAAGCACAATTGTCCTTAATAGGAATGGTCGTGCGCTTGGCTAGAGTAGAAAACTCCCCCTCAACCTTAGGGACTGTTTGCCATATGTCCTTCCTGGGGTCGACCATAGGGAACAATTTCTTAAATATAGGAGGAGGGACAAAAGGTATGCCTGGCTTCTCCCACTCCTTATTCACTATGTCCGCCACCCGTTTAGGTATCGGAAAAGCATCAGGGTGCACCGGGACCTCAAGGAACTGTCCATCTTGCACAATTTTTCTGGGTTGACCAGATTGTCACAATCATCCAGAGTAGATAGCACCTCCTTAAGTAATGCGCGGAGATGCTCTAATTTAAATTTAAATGTCACAACATCAGGTTCTGCCTGCTGAGAAATTCTTCCTGTATCAGAAATTTCCTCATCTGACAAACCCTCCCTCACTGCCACTTCAGATTGGTGTGAGGGTATGACAGAAAAATTATCATCAGCGCCCTCCTGCTCTACAGTGTTTAAAACAGAGCAATCGCGCTTTCTCTGAAATGCTGGCATTTTGGATAAAATATTAGCTATGGAGTTATCCATTACTGCCGTCAATTACTGTATAGTAACAAGCACTGGCGCGCTAGAAGTACTAGGGGTTGCCTGCGCGGGCATAACTGGTATAGACACAGAAGGAGATGATGTAGAACTATGTCTACTTCCTTCATCTGAGGAATCATCCTGGGCAACTTTACAATTTGTGACAGTACTGTCCTTACTTTGTTTGGACGCTATGGCACAATTATCACACTATATTTGAAGGGGGAACCACATTGGCTACCATACATACAGAACATGATCTATCTGAAGGTACAGACATGTTAAACAGGCTTAAACTGGTTAATAAAGCACAAAAACCGTTTTAAAACAAAACCGTTACTGTCTCTTTAAATGTTAAACAGGGCACACTTTATTACTGAATATGTGAAAAACTAGGAAGGAATTATCCAATCTTTACCAAATTTTCACCACAGTGTCTTAATACATTCAAAGTATTGCACCCCAATTTTCAAGCTGTTAACCCTTAAAATGTGGAAACCGGAGCCGTTTTTAATTTTAACCCCCTTACAGTCTCAGCCACAGCCTTTGCTGCAACTTCACCAATCCCAGGGGGGTATATGATACCAAATGAAGCCTTCTAGGAACGTTTTTAGTGGATTCCAGACCCTCACACATGCAGCTGCATGTACTGAACTCAAAATTAACTGCACAGTAATGGCGCGAAAATGAGGCTCTGCCTACTACAGAGAAAGGCCCTTCCTGACTGGGAAGGTGTCTTAACAAGTGCCTGGTGCTAAAAACGTTCCCCAATGTTATAAAAGTGTGAAATACAACTTCAAACTGCATATAATACTTAAATAAAGCAATCGATTTAGCCCCTAAAAGTGTCTACCAGTTTATAGCCCATAATAAGCCCTTTATTCTGTTTGTGACTAAGAAAATGGCTTACCGATCCCCATGAGGGGAAAATGACAGCCTTCCAGCATTACACAGTCTTGTTAGAAATATGGCTAGTCATACCTTGAGCAGAAGAGCCTGCTAACTGTTTCCCCCAACTGAAGTTACTTCATCTCAACAGTCCTATGTGGAAACAGCAAACGATTTTAGTAACTGCTGCTAAAATCATATTCCTCTCACAAACAGAACTCTTCATCTCTTTCTGTTTCAGAGTAAATAGTACATACCAGCACTATTTTAAAATAACAAACTCTTGATAGAAGAATAAAAAACTACAACTAAACACCACAAACTCCTCACCATGCCAGAGGAGATGCTACTTGTTCAGAGCGGCAAGGAGAATGACTGGGGGGGGGCGGAGCCTGGGAGGGACTATATGGACAGCTCTTGCTGTGTGCTCTCCTTGCCTTTCCCTGTGGGGGAGGAGAATATCCCACAAGTAATGGATGACACCGTGGACCGGACACACTGTTGGAGAAACGAATGTTTTGGCATTCAGGAGAATAATCTGCATATTTGCATCACAGATGAAAGAGTTTCCACCTCGATCATCTCCGATAGATAGTCGTACCAATAGGAACACGGTCCAGCTACTGCAGCAACCGCCGCTGCAGGCTGAAACAAGTACCCCGTGTGCTGAAACATTCTTTTTAATAGAGTTTCTAGCTTCTTATCCATGGGCTCCTTAAACAACGAACTATCCTCAAGCAGGATAGTGGTGCGCTTAGCAAGTGTTGAGATAGGTCCATCCACCTTAGGGACAGACCCCCACAACTCTAACAGAGTCCGGAACGGGGAACAATTTCTTAAAAGAAGAAGGGGAAAAAGAAGATCCAAGTCTCTCCCATTCATTCTTAATAATATTTGACATCATTACGGGAACCGAGAAAGTCTGTGGCACCACCCTGTCCTCATAAACCTTGTCAAGTTTAGGAATAGAAGGTTCCTCTGGTAATTTAGGTTCCGGAACCTCTAATGTAGCCAACACTTCCTTTAACAGAAAGCATAAGTGCTCAATCCTAAATCTAAAGTCTGGCCGGAGGTTTAGAGGCAACAGATTCCGACCCAGAAAGAGCCTCCTCTGAACTATCAGAGGCATCTTCATCAGCGGATAATCTAGTATCAGATAAATCCAACAATTGGTAGATGACCCCTGGGAAGGATAGAAATATTTGACCTTTCGCTTGCGCTCAGAAGGGTGAGGTAAAGCACTGAAGGCCGCAGACACTGCCTTTTGTAACTGTTCAGAAAAGTCTTGTGGTAAGAGGGCTCCTCCCGAAGAAGGATTAGCAGTGCAATGGGAGGCTGCATGTGTAGTAGGAGATGATTGAAGGGAACGCACCTCACGGGATAGAGACCCCTCAGAGGTGAACGGTTCAGTGGTACTAAACATCTTTGTCTTTTTAGATATAATCACCTTATCGAGACATGTGGAACATAATTGAGCAGGCGGGTATACTGTAGCCTCCTCACAATAAAAACAGGTATTAGATTGAGGAAAAGTGGGAGTACCCTCTAACGCATCAGAGACCTCCATAGCTTGCACTTTATAGATGAACAATAGAACAAGAAAAATGGTACCTTTATACCCTCAATGGCTGGGGCACTAACCACCTCCTATGATCCAGGCCCCACAGTGAAACTGCACGGTTAGGAAAAAGGAAGTCAATGAGACCACATCCGGTCACATGGAGTGCCATGCAGGACCGCCCCTGCTCCTGGAGAGAAACGTGCCAAAAATAACAGGCCGCGCAGTTATCTCAAAAACTAAAGTAAAACCTAAATGTTCCACATCTGCCTGAGCCTCATCTCACACATATCGCAGCATAAAACATAATAAAGCAAGTTATGTATATATCCCCTCTGTTCAATAACCTCCCTCCGGAGATATTAACCTTTGGTTCCATACAGAAAAAGGAGTCACACTGTGACCCTGTCTTCTTACGTTATCATAGGAAATAAAATGAAGCGATCTTACCGGAATCTCTGCCATGGAACAGACACACAGCCTCTCAAGTTTGACAGTCTTGTTGGATCGCACCTGACATTGACTTGAGTGATAGAAGCAGGCAGTGAAACTCGTCAACACTGATTGCTAAGGAGCTGTTAATACGAGTCTGGATGGTTTTGCAGAAAGACTCTCCCTGCATCTCCAGACCCTAACATTCGTCAATGCTCTCACTGAGAGGCTGACAAGACTACTTGAAACCCCAGTCCCATACCGAGGAGCACTACCCTCCATAAGAGACTACTCCGAATCTTCCGACACTTCTCTGCCATCCTCCTGTGACGAAAGGCAAAGAATGAATGGGGGATGAGGGGAGAGGGGGAGGTCATTAAGCATTTGGCTGGGGTGTCTTTGCCTTCTCTTGGTGGCCAGGTTCTGTATTCTCACAAGTTAGGAATGAAGCCGTGGACTCTCCTCATATTAAGAAGGAAAATAGGTATTTGGAGAGAAAAGCTTGATTCAACACAAAAATAAATTAAATGAATCCAGATTGCTTCATGTTTAGCGCAAGCGCATCACACTGACTAGCTTTAAACAAAATGAGTTCCCATCTCACTAAAGTAAGGCAACCACGGATCAATGTTGTGCTATCGGTTTATCAGGTCTGAAGGCTGGAGACGAATAAAAAAGCATAGTCTAACAGCAAGGTCAAAAAGCAAGGATAAAGGTCAGGAGTAATTAATTACAAATTGGGAAGACAAACACAATGGAAATGCTAAAAAAAGTAAAAATAATTTAATTTGAAGTGTCAATATTGATGCTGTTAAATAAATAAATTGTGGTTTGTGTCATGTCGCAATTTCAGACAATGTGTCAGGTACGAAGCACCCAAGGAGATAAGTAAAAATAGCAGACATCCCAGACTAAGCAGTCATTCATAACAAAGCTTTATCCATCAAACAAGGCCACAGTGAGTCATAGGAACAAAGAGAACACTATGGTTCTGAAAAGTTGTGGCTACTGTTTTGGGATATGTATATTTGTAAAAATGACAATATGTCCTTAATGAAATAGTGTGCTGATGTTTGTTGTTCCTTGTACTAAAGAGGGAAAGGCTCTTTACAAGTTTCAACAACTGTATCTCTTTAAAGAGTTGTGTGATAGCACATTGTCAGGTGGGGAGATAAAGAGCCTCGTGACAGGGACAGAGCTAAGGGGAGAGCCATCAAACACTAGAATGAGCAAGCCGTTTTTAAAGGTACATTAAACACTAAATGGATTTCATGCACCTCCCTCTAATTCTAGATGCCACCATTTTGGAACCTAGGTTGCACTGCAGGTGTCTGGAGAAGACTTGCTGCACATGTGCAAACACATCAGCACTGGAAAGCAGTGACAGCTAGATTTCAACATGGCGGCATCCATGACTAGAGGAATGTGAGTAATAACATCATACATTTATAACTATGCTTATAAATGTATTTATTGTAAGGGACATAAATCCAAATTTTTCTCTCATGATTCAGTTAGAGCATACAATTTTAAACAACTTTCCAATTTACTTGTATTATTAAATTGACTTCATTTTATTTGTATCCTTTGTTGAAAAGCAGGAAGTTAAGTTTAGAAGTGTGCACGTGTCTGCAGTACTATATGGCAGCAGTTTTGCACAATCTTGTACATTAGCAGAGCAGTAGATAGCAGCACTATTTGCATGCTACCTCTTCAACAAAGAATAACATGAAAATGAAGCAAATTTGATAATAGAAGTAAATTGGAAACTTTAATAAAATTGTATTCTCTATCTGAATCATGAAAGAAAATGATTGTGTTTCCTTTAAGGATTAATGGGGCATTGTTGGTAGGAAACCCTACCTCAGCTATTGTTCCTACCGGTCATGTTGGATGGTCTGTAGAACCAGATGCGCCGGCAGGGCAAGCACGCTGACTTCAATGTAACCGAGATAGTATTGTAAGGCTGCATTATGCACCAGAAGGCCAACTGTACTGCTGTAGATAAAAGACAAATGGAAAAAAGAATGAAAGGATTTAGGTAGAGTGTGTAATTTAAAAATAAATACGATCCAGTTTACTTTTATTATCAAATGTACAGCTTTCTCTTGGTGTCCATTATTGTAGCTCCTTTCCTAGACAGCATACTGAGGTATGCTCAGGAGTGTGCACAGCATGAGCACTATCTGGCAGCAGTATTTCCACAATGTGTGTAACAATGCTATGCATAGAGTGCTGAAAATGTGCACCCTCCTGAGCCTACTACAGTATGAAACAAGAAACACCTTGAGATTTTAACTAAAAACAAAATTTATGCTTACCTGATAAATTTATTTATTTCCGGATATGGTGAGTCCATGACATCCTGAATTACTGTTGGGAATATCACATATGGCCAGCAGGAGGAGGAAAAGAGCACCACAGCCAAGCTGTTAAGTATCACTCCCCTTCCCACAAACCCCAGTCACTCGACCGAAGGGAAATGGAAAACGGAATAACACAAAGGTGTAGAGGTGCCTGAGATTTAGTCAAAAAGAACTGTCTTCAATAAAAGGGGTGGGGTTGTGAAATAAATTTATCAGGTAAGCATAAATTTTGTTTTCTTTCCTAAAATATGGTGAGTCCACAACGTCCTCAATTACTGTTGGGAACCAATACCCAAGCTAGAGGACACAGATGACTAGGGAAGGAGAACAAGACAAGCAGACCTAAACAGAATGCACCAACGCTTGAAGAACCTTTCTCTCAAAAGAGGCCTCAGCCGAGGCAAAAGAATCAAATTTGGAAAAAGTATGCAGAGAGGACAAAGTTGCAGCATTGCAAATCTATTCCACAGAAGCTTCATTTTTAAAAGCCCAAGAAGAGGAGAAAGCCCTCGTGGAATGAGCCGTAATTCTCTCAGGAGGCTGCTGACTAGCAGTCTCATAAGCAAAACGAATTATACTTCTCAACCAGAGGGAAAGAGAAGTAGCAGTAGCTTTCTGACCTTTACGCTTTCCAGAGAAACAAACAAACAGGGCAGAAGACTGGCGAAATTCCTTAGTCAACCAAGTTGTGCAATAAACATTCCTTAAGAGTAGAAGGATTAGGACATAGAGAAGGAACAATTACCTGATTAATATTTCTATCTGAAACAACTTTCGGAAGAAAACCCAACTTAGTACGAAGAACCGCCTTATCAGCATGAAACATAAGATAAGGCGAATTACACTGCAAAGCCGAGAGTTCCGAAACTCTCAGAGCAGAAGAGATAGCAACAAGAAACAAAACCTTAAAAGATAACAACTTAACATCTATGGAATACAAAAGTTCAAATGGAGCCTGCTGCAAAACTTTAAGAACAAGGTTAAGGCTTCAAGGAGGAGCAACAGACTTAAACACAGGCCTGATTTAGCCAAGGCCTGACAAAAAGATTGCACATCTGGCACATCCACCAGACACTTGTGTAACAAAATATATAATGCAGAAATGTGACTATTCAGAGTA
Organism: Bombina bombina; assembly: GCF_027579735.1. Taxonomy (NCBI): domain Eukaryota; kingdom Metazoa; phylum Chordata; class Amphibia; order Anura; family Bombinatoridae; genus Bombina; species Bombina bombina. The sequence goes on along the minus strand of NC_069504.1, from coordinate 1,095,637,854 downwards.
CTGACTGACAAACCCTTCTCCAGACCTTCATGGAGAAAAGACAAAATCCTTGGAATCCGGACTAATAAAGATATTTACGCCATACCTTATGGTAAAAAAATTTAGTAACAGACTTGCAAGCCTGAATCATGGTCTCAATGACAACTCATAAAAACCACGCATAGACAGAACTAAGCGTTCAATCTCCAAGCAGTCAGCTTCAGAGAAACGACATTTGGATGAAGGAATGGACCCTGAGTTAGAAGGTCCTTCCTCAGAGGTAACCTCCAAGGTGGAAGAGATGACATCTTCACTAGGTCTGCATACCAGATTCTGCGAGGCCACGCAGGAGCTATTAGAATCACTGATGCTCTCTCCTGTTTGATACGAGCAATGACTCGCAGAAAGAAAGCAAACAGAGGAAACAGATATGCCAGACTGAAATCCCAAGGAACCGCCAGAGCATCTATCAGGGCGGCCTGCAGATCTCTTGACCTTGAACCGTACCTTGGAAGCTTGGCAATCTGCTGAGACACCATCAGATCCAACTCCGGCATTCCCCATTTGAGGGTTAACCTGGAGAACACTTCCGGATGGAGAGCCCACTCCCCGGGATGAAAAGTCCATCTGCTCAGGAAATCCGCTTCCCAGTTGTCCACCCCTGGAATGTGGATGGCAGAAAGACAACAGTTGTGAGCTTTTGCCAACTGAAGAATCCGAACCACCTCCTTCATGGCTAAGGAACTTCAAGTTCCTCCCTGGTGGTTGATGTAACTGAGGTGATATTGTCCGACTGGAACCTGATAAACCGGGCTAAGGACAACTGAGGCCAATCCATCAGAGCAATGTAAATCGCTCTCAACTCCAAGATGTTTATGGGAAGAACAGACTCCTCCCAAGTCCAAAATCCCTGTGCCTTTAACGAGTCCCAGACTTCTCCCCAGCCCAGCAGGCTGGCGTCCGTGGTCACAATCACCCAGGAAGGTCTCCGAAATCATGTGCCCTGAGACAGATGCTCCTGAGAAAGCCACCACGGGGGAGAGTCTCTTGTCGACTGATTTAGATCTATCCTCTGAGACGGATCCGCATGGTCCCCTTTCCATTGTCTGAGCATGCATAACTGCAGAGCTCTCAAATGGAATTGAGCAAAGGGGATTGTCAGGGTGCCAGGAATCAGACAGAGACGAGAAGTGCAAAAAATAATCACACCTTTATTAATAGCAAAAAATAATAAAAAGTCAACAAGTCAAATAACAAGCCAGGAGTCAAAACCAGAGCTGGTAGTCAGACGAGCTGAGTCAGGAGCCAAAGCGAATAGTCAGACGAGCCGGAATCAGGCACAAGGAAACAGCAGACTCAGAAACAAGCCAGGGATCAGGAACCAGGAAGGATGCCAGGCAGCCAGGTAATACACAGGAACTCTCACAAACAGGTCTGAGACAACGCAAAGCATACTGAACAGAGGCCCTTTAAATAATAAGTGATGACATCACAATTCTGAGACTGCATCCTGTCTCACATAGATGATGCACACCAGTCTGGCCATAAAAGGAAGTGCAGGAAATGAGCAGAATCTCCCACAATGCACCATAGTCAGGAAGAGAGGTGAGTAAAACGGCTGCCAGCAGCACATGGAAAACACAACAGGGAGAAAACCCTGACAGTACCCTCCCCTCAACGACCCCTCCCCCACGGGAGGTCAAAAGGCTTATTGGGGAAACGGGCATGGAAGGCACGGAGGAGGGCGGGAGCATGAACATCAGAGGAGGGAACCCAAGAACGCTCCTCCGGACAGAAGCCCATCCAGTGAACCAAATACTGTGTGCGGCCCCTGGACATACGAGAGTCAATAATGCTGCTGACCTCATACTCCTCATGGTTGTCAACAAAGATAGGACGGGGACGAGGCAACACAGTGGTAAACCGATTACAAACCAATGGTTTCAAGAGGGAGACATGAAAAACATTGGAGATGCGCATAGCAGGAGGATGGTCAAGAGCGTAGGCCACAGGATGAACCCGTTGGGGTATTTGAAAAGGACCAACATAACAGAGAGCCAATTTATTGGAAGGCACACGAAGGTTCAAGTTGCGGGAGGACAGCCAAACTCTCTCACCGACCTGGTAGGAAAGTGCAGGCAGACGCCTACGATCAGCCTGGAACTTTTGCCGCTGCATAGAACGATGAAGGCAATCTTGAATCTGCACCCACGTGGAACGGAGTTGCTGGAGATGTTAAACCAAAGCCGGAATACCCTGAGACATGAATGAATCGGGCAACAAGTATGTTTAAAACCCATAATTCGCCATGAATAACTTGGAGGAAGCATTAATAGCACTATTACGAGCAAACTCTGCCCAAAGTAACAGTTCAGACCAATTATTGTGGTGATCTGAGACATAGCAACGGAGGAACTGTTCCAGAGCTTGATTAGACCGTTCCGCAGCCCTATTGGATTGAGAGTGATAAGCCGAGGAGAAGGAAAGCTGTATCCCCATTTGAGCACAAACGGAACGCCAAAATATGGAGACAAACTGGCTACCCCGGTCCGACACTATCTCCTTGGGTAACCCATGTAAACGGAAGACCTCCCGGGCAAACATTGAAGCAAGCTCCTGAGCGGTAGGCAGCTTCATCAAGGGAATGCAATGTGACATTTTAGAAAAACGGTCAACTACCATAAGGATAACAGTATTGCCATTGGAAACAAGGAGCTCGACAATGAAGTCCATGGAAAGATGTGTCCAAGGACGCTCACCATTAGCAATAGGTTGAAGAAGACCCACAGGAAGACATTGAGGAATCTTATTCTGTGCACAAACTGAGCAGGAGGCAACATACGCAGCAACATCAGAACGAAGACCTGGCCACCAGAATTGTCGAGTGACAGACCAAATCATTTGGTTCTTGCCTGGGTGACCTGCGGCTGTAGGATAGTGGTAAGTGTGCAAAAGTTTAGTTTGAAGATTCTCAGGAACAAAACAAAAGAACAGATAACCAAAAGCGCCAACAAAAGAAAAAGTCAAATAGACCCACTATATAAAAGAATATGCTGTATAAAGTAAACTCTTAAATCACAGGGTCTAATGCATGAATAGTGCAAATATACATTTATAGTGCAAATATACACTTAGACTCCGTCCTCATAAGGAGTAAAAAATACACTCTTACCAGATGAATGTTCAACAAAGGCAGGTGTATAACTAATTAGTTAATAATAATGGTTCAAAGAAAAGTTCACAATTTTCCTCCACACAGTCCTGCTGCTCCTTCTATTCCACTGGTGTGGAATCCGTGGTAATAAGGTTGAAAAGATCCCTGTCAAAAGACACAAGAAGACAGGAGCGCAACTCCGTGCACCAAACAGTACAACAAAACACTTACCACTAGGTTTCTCATGAGGTGCATTGGCTTGTTCAGCCAGGATCTCCTCCCCCAAGGGAGAAGTCAAATTAGTACGTATGGTAGCCAAAATATGGTCAGGAGGTATAACAGGAGTAGGTACAGACTCCTCCTTGGAAAGAGGCGAAAATTGTCGGGAGAGGGCATTAGCCCGAACATTCTTACTACCAGGCAGGTAGGAGACCACATAATTAAACCGAGACAAAAATAGCGCCCATCTGGCCTGTCGGGGCGACAAACGTTTTGCTTCAGATAGATAAGTTAAATTCTTGTGGTCAGTAAGAATGAGCACTGGCACGCTAGTACCCTCAAGAAGATGCCTCCATTCCTTAAGTGCCAAAATTATGGTCAGTAATTCCCTGTCGCCAATTTCATAATTGCACTCCGCTGGAGACAATTTCTTAGAGAAGAAACCACACGGATGCAAGGAACCGTCAGGCGTAGGACGTTGAGACAAGAGGGCACCTACTCCAGTCTCAGACGCATCAACCTAAAGAACGAAAGCCAGGACAGGGTTTAGGATGTGCCAGAACTGGAGCGGCAGCAAAGGCATTCTTAAGACTTTCAAAGGCCTTAATGGCAGTAGGTGACCAATGGAGTGGATCACTTTCTTTACGGGTCATGTCTCTAATAGGTTTGACCAAGGAATAAAAGTTTTTAATAAACTTTCTATAGTAATTGGGGAACCCCAAAAAACGTTGAATAGACCGAAGACCAACTGGGCGAGGCCACTGCAGAACTGCAGATAACTTGTCAGGATCCATGGAGAACCCTGCAACGGAGATAACATAACCTAGGAAGGTTACTTGAGTCTGATAGAACTCACATTTCTTGAGTTTACAAAACAGGCCGTTCTCGCATAGTCTCTGAAGAACCTGTGTAACATCAGAATGATAAGCCTCAAGTGTGGGTGAGTGTATGAGGATGTTGTCTAAGTACACCACAACACAATGTTGCAACATATCTCGTAGGACATCATTAATAAATTCCTGAAAAATAGCAGGAGCATTACATAGGCCAAGGGGGATTACAAGATACTCATAATGCCCGCTCCTGGTGTTAAATGCTGTTTTCTATTCGTGGCCCTCCTTAATCCTAAAGTTTAGTAATGACCGTAGCTCCCTTAACGCGGTCAAAGAGTTCCGTAATAAGCGGAATAGGGTAAGCATTCTTAATGGTAAGACGATTAAGACCCCTATAATCGATACATGGTCTTAACTCGCCACCCTTTTTCTTCACAAAGAAGAAGCCAGCCCCTGCATGAAAGCAGGATTTGCAGATGATCCCCCGCGACAGAGCATCGGCAACATACTCCTCCATAGCACAATTCTCTGCAACAGACAGAGGGTACAACCGGCCCCGAGGAGGAATGGCTCCAGGTTGCAGGTCTATGGCACAATCCTAAGACCGGTGAGGAGGCAACGTACCGGCACGCACCTTGTCAAACACGTCTAGAAACTCTCGGTACTCCTCTGGCTATTGAGATACCCAAGAAGTGCACAAGACTTTAACTGGTTTCCGAAGACAAGTGGAAATACATTGCGTGGACCACGACAAAATTTCGGACCTGCGCCAGTCGAGACTGGGATTGTGCTTTTGGAGCCAGGGATAACCCAGAACAACTGGAAAATGTGGAAAGTTTATCACCTGGAACTGGAGGGTTTCAAAATGGAGAGCCCCAACAGCCATGGACAACGGAGCAGTTTTGTGAGTAACGAGTGCTGAAGGGGCCTGCCATCAATGGCCTCAATAGCAAGCGGAACGGACCAAGGCAAAACAGGAATGGAGTGCTTTGATACAAAAGCACTGTCAATGAAGTAGCCCGCAGCACCGGAGTCAACAAGAGCCTGAGTGACTATGGAGGAGTCCACCCAAGAAAGGACAACCGTGACAAAAGGTTTCTCCTTAAGCGGTTCCGGGGACGAGGATAAACCACCCAAGGTTTTCCCCCGACAGGACCTTAGGTGTGAGCGTTTCCCGGCCATGTAAGACAAGACTTAAAAAGTTGGCCCTGTAACCCACAATAGAGGCAGAGCCCCTCCCTCCTCCTAAAGGCCCTCTCTGCCGCGGAGAGACGCGTGAATCCCAGCTGCATCGGCTCAGCAGTACCTGGTGACTCGGGACCAGGAGGCATGGGAGGAGAGGAAGGCATGGGTGGGAACGAACACGTAGGAGACAACGGAACAGGAGGCTTCCGCAAGCGCTCCTTGAAAGAGGGCCTCTCTCTGAGTCTGATGTCAATTAGGATAAAAAAAGACATCAATACCTCGAGATCCTCTGGGAAATCTCTGGCAGACACTTAGTCTTTAATCGCATCAGAGAGCCCATGAAAGAAGGCGGCAACAAGGGCTTCATTGTTCCAACCTACCATTGCGGCAAGCGTACGGAACTCAATAGCATACTGAGCAACAGATCTTGTACCTTGCTGAATGGACATGAGTTGTTTAGCAGCAGAGGAGGAGCGAGCCGGAACATCAAATACCCTCTCCCACAAAGGATTAGCCCAGAAAAGAGCTATGTCAGAGAGTAACGAGATGAGAAATCCCTCCTTAGCTCTGTCAGAGTCAAACGCCTGAGGTAACATCTCAAAGTAAATTCCCACCTGGTTCAAAAACCCTCTGCACTGAATAGGATCGCCTCCATATCGCTGAGGTAGAGGTGCAGAACTGGACATGCTCCTGGTAGGACTAGGTGCAGCAGCGGAAACAGGAGCAGCCATAAGTTGCGGGACACTTTGGTTCAAATGTGCAGTGCGAGTCAGCAGGTTTTGCAGGGCTAGTGCAAATTGATCCAAGCGGTGATCCTGTTCATCCATCCTGGAAATTATGGCAGGTAAAGGTGGATTATTAGCACCATCAGGATTCATGGCCTTTGCGTAATGTCAGGGTGCCAGAAATCAGACTGAGACGAGAAGTGCAAAAATAATCACACCTTTATTAATAGCAAAAAATAATAAAAAGTCCACAAGTCAAATAACAAACCAGGAGTCAAAACCAGAGCTGGTAGTCAGACGAGCTGAGTCAGGAGCCAAAGCGAATAGTCAGACGAGCCGGAATCAGTAACAAGGAAACAGCAGAGTCAGGAACAAGCCAGGGATCAGGAACCAGTAAGGACGTCAGGCAGCCAGGTAATACACAGGAACTCTCACAAACAGGTCTGAGACAACGCAAAGGCAAAGCATACTGAACAGAGGCCCTTATATAATAATAAGTGATGGATGATGCACACCAGTCTGGCTATAAAAGTAAGTGCAGCATCACCCACAATGCACCATAGTCAGGAAGAGAGGTGAGAATAATGGCTGCCAGCAGTACATAGCAAACACAACAGGGAGAAAACCCTGACAGGGATGATGTCCATGGAAGCGACCATCAGATCAATTACCTCCATACATTGAGCCACTGATGGTCGAACAATAGACTGCACAGAGAGGCAAGAGGAAAGAATTTGGATTTTCTGACCTCTGTCAGAAATATTTTCATTGATAGGGAATCTATTATGGTCCCTAAGAAAACTACCCTTGTAGCTGTAACAAGGGAAATCTTTTCGCTTTCCATCCGTGGGAACGTAGAAAAAACAACAAGATCTCTGTATGAGAGTTTGCTTATTGAAAAGATGGCGCCTGAACCAATATGTCATCCAGGTAGGGCGTCACTACAATTCCCAGAGACAGTATCACTGCCAAGAGAGCCCCCAGAATCTTTGAGAAAATCCTGGGAGCTGTGGCAAGGCCAAACGGAAGAGCCACAAACTGAAAGTGTTTGTCTAGAAATGTGAATCTCAGGAACTTGTGATGAACCCTGTGAATGGGAACATGAAGATACGCATCCTTCAGGTGTATGGGTGTCATGAACTGACCCTCTTGCACTAAAGGAAGAATGGAATGAATAGTTTCCATCTTGAAGGACAGTACTCTGAGAAACTTGTTTAGACACTTCAGGTCTAGAATAGGTCACAAATTTCCCTCTCTTTTGGGAACCACAAAGAGATTGGAATAGAAACCTAGGATCTGTTCTTGTAATGGAACTGGAACTATCACTCCTAGGGAGGAAAGATCCTGAACACATTTCAAGAACGCCTCTCTTTTTATCTGGTCTACAGAACTTGCCCCTGGGAGGAAAGGTCTTGAATTCAAATTTGTAACCCTGAGATACTATGTCCATAGCCCCACCACTTTCAAAACGTTCTGCTTCTATACACGGTTTGGGAGAACCGGGGCTGGCAGCGTGCACCTGAAGGCAAGTGCTAACCTTGCTTAATACTTTATCCTTTCTAATCCATAGCCCAGGGATCTGGGACATCTCGTATCCATGCTTGATGAAACTGAGCAAGTCTGCCCCCACTTGATCCGATCCCGGATCGGGGGCAAACCCTTCATGCTGATTTAGACTCAGTTGTGGGTTTCTTTGATTGCTTTCCCTTGTTCCAAGAACGATTGGGTTTCCAAATAGACTTGGACTATTCCTGCTTGGAAGTTACGAAAGGAACGAAAATTACTCTGACGTCCTTTAGGTTTATTCTTTCTGTCTTTTGGAAGAAAAGACCCTTTTCCACCCGTAATATCAGAAATTATTTCTGCCAGACCAGGTCCAAACAAGGTCTTACTCTTGTAAGGAATCCCCAGAAGCTTGGACTTGGAGGAAACATCGGCTGACCAAGATTTCAGCCACAATGATCTGCGCGCTAGCACAGTGAAGCTAGATATTTTGGCTCCCGATTTAATAACCTGCATGGAAGTGTCGGTAATAAAGGAACTGGCTAGCTTAAGAGCCTTAATCCTGTCTTGGATCTCCTCTAAGGAAGTCTCTACCTGAAGAGAATTAGACAAGGCATCAAACCAATAGGCTGCTGCACTTGTCACAGTGGCAATACACACTGCAGGTTGCCATTGGAGACCTTGATGAACATACATCTTCTTCAAATAAGCCTCTAGCTTTTTGTCCATTGGATCCTTAAAAGATCAACTATCCTCAATAGGAATAGTAGTTCTCTTAGCCAGAGTAGAAATGGCCCCTTCTACTTAAGGCACCGTTTGCCACGACTCTTTAATGGAGTCAGCGACAGGCAACATCTTTTTAAAGACAGGAGACAGGGAAAAAGGTATCACTGGCTTCTCCCATTCCTGTGCTTCAATCTCCGTAACACGGTCTGGCACAGGAAACACCACCACAGAGAAAGGAACAGCATAGTATTTATTAAGTTTACTAGATTTCTCAGAGTTGATAGCGTCAGGATTATCGGAGTCGCCCAGCATAGCTAAAACCTCCTTTAACAGTACACAGAGGTGTTCAAGTTTAAATCTTAAGGATACAACTTCAGCATCAGAAGAAGGAATTATACCGTCCGAATCTGAGATTTCACACTCAGAAGCCACCAACGTATCCTCCTCATCAGAATTTTGAGGAAGAGCAACTTGGGTAGCAGAAGCTGGAGCAGAAACCTTACTATCTGAATCTCTAATTTTCCTCTTGTGTTTCCCTTGTAGCATAGGAATGACAACTAATGCCGCAGATACCGCAGAAGATACCTGGGCAGCGACTTCTGCTTGCAAATAAACTCCTCCGGGAGATTGAGAGGAACCGCAGGGCACTGCATGTGACGCAATTAAGGCTTGGGACATTTAAGGAGAAGACTGTGGCATTGCCATTATCTTTATGCATTAAAGTTCTCTCTATACATGTGGAACAAAATTGCAGGAATGGCACAATTTGCAAATATACTTGTTAAAGGTACTGTCCCTATAAATTTAGAAAAGGCACAACAATCCTTGACTGCAAAGACAATAAACGCCCACACCAAACAATGTTACTTTAATTTAGCCCCAAGTAATGAAATTAAACAGGGCAGCAAAAAGGTGAAAAAACACCTCTACACCTCAGTCTGTAAATGAGGTGCCTTCCTGCCCCACTTGGATATCGACAGTGCAATCTGTAAATCTGGGCAGATCCGTGAGAACAATTCCACTTCCAGAAGCAGTCGCAACGGCTCTGGTCTCTGTCAGCAACGGAACGAGTGCGTCATGTGATCGGCTATGGAAGCTGCGCAACAGAGTGAAAGTGCTTCCGCTTCCTGACTGGATAATACTTCAGAGCCGAATAAGGACATCGCAATCGTGCAATCCGATTTCTTGACCCAACACAGTTGAAGTATTAAACAAATAATAGTTCACAGATGCAAATTTTGAGAGCCTAATAAAATTAACCCCTGAGCCACCATAAATAGTTAACTCCTGATCCATAAAGGATTAAGTCACATATATTATTTAAAGTGCCTGCTCACTGCAAAAAGTAATCCTAAACCTAGGATTGTAGTCCCGATAATAAATGCAGTTTTTAGAAACTTGGGTAATCTTAACTTCTTCAGTGCCAGCCTCCTAGCCCTAGAAAACAAAAGGCAGTTACTTGCACATCTAGCTGTCTGGCAGGAGGACAGCTCACACGGTATGAAAGGACGCCATTCCTTACAGAGACCTGTGGAAAAAAGAATGAACATAGTAAACCTACCCTGGCTTTCTATACAAAGGAAGCAACATGTTAGGAAAACGCAGTGAGGCCCACCTCCCAAGCTCATAACTGCTTTAAAGCCACCACTGCCCTACTGAAGAGACTAATATGGAGTACGAATAGACCCAAAAATTCTTCAGACACCAAAACTTCACTACCTCCATGCACCAAGGCAAAGAGAATGATTGGGGTTTGTGGTAGGGATGCAGCCTAGAGCTGCTGTTTGAGTTCATTACTTGACTTACTGTTTTGCATATAATAATAGTTTTCTAGGACTATACTTTGTTTTGATAATTGGTAACAAAACAAAAACGGTTAAATCTGATTCTGTTACACAGAACTAAATAAAGAATTATACTAGCGATGCACCAAAATTTGGGCTGCCGAAAATGTGCAATTCCAATTTCAGCCCAAAGAGGACCAAAATGGCTAAAAATGTACAGCCCTCCCCTGTTCTATTGAGTTACATGTCTATCCTTAGCATAAGGTGAGCAGCACAGCACTGGCATGTTAGACAGAGCACACACATAAGTACCATTACATGATGATATTTGAAACCAGCAGAGAAGGAAACCAAAGTTCTGAATAGTGAATACAAATATCAAAGGAGGATAAGTAACATGTTTATAAAGACTTGATATTATCAGACACAGCCCTAAGCACACACAGTGAATATCTTTAAGCCTTATATACAGTGCTCATACATCAGCCTCTTGTGCATAGACATTCTATTCGCCTGAGGCAAATATGCATGCACACTTTATAAGCATAAGCCCCAAGCTCGCACACAGTTGGTACAAATTAGCACCCACCAGACAGTGTATACAAAAAAGCACAGTAACTTTCTATAACCACCTTGCACTTAAGGTTGTAGCTAAGTCCGGTGGTCCTGGTGATAGGTGGCAGGCAGACTCCATTTGGGGCTCCGGACATATAATCTGACAGGTCAGTGTGAGACCCGAACCAGGAACTAGGCGGAGATACAATGAGAGACGATCAGGTGCAGCCACGCTCTTCGCACGGATAACTACACGCAAAAAACAGAATTTATGTTTACCTGATAAATTACTTTCTCCAACGGTGTGTCCGGTCCACGGCGTCATCCTTACTTGTGGGATATTCTCTTCCCCAACAGGAAATGGCAAAGAGCCCAGCAAAGCTGGTCACATGATCCCTCCTAGGCTCCGCCTACCCCAGTCATTCGACCGACGTTAAGGAGGAATATTTGCATAGGAGAAACCATATGGTACCGTGGTGACTGTAGTTAAAGAAAATAAATTATCAGACCTGATTAAAAAAACCAGGGCGGGCCGTGGACCGGACACACCGTTGGAGAAAGTAATTTATCAGGTAAACATAAATTCTGTTTTCTCCAACATAGGTGTGTCCGGTCCACGGCGTCATCCTTACTTGTGGGAACCAATACCAAAGCTTTAGGACACGGATGAAGGGAGGGAGCAAATCAGGTCACCTAAATGGAAGGCACCACGGCTTGCAAAACCTTTCTCCCAAAAATAGCCTCAGAAGAAGCAAAAGTATCAAACTTGTAAAATTTTGGTAAAAGTGTGCAGTGAAGACCAAGTCGCTGCCCTACATATCTGATCAACAGAAGCCTCGTTCTTGAAGGCCCATGTGGAAGCCACAGCCCTAGTGGAATGAGCTGTGATTCTTTCGGGAGGCTGCCGTCCGGCAGTCTCGTAAGCCAATCTGATGATGCTTTTAATCCAAAAAGAGAGAGAGGTAGAAGTTGCTTTTTGACCTCTCCTTTTACCAGAATAAACAACAAACAAGGAAGATGTTTGTCTAAAATCCTTTGTAGCATCTAAATAGAATTTTAGAGCGCGAACAACATCCAAATTGTGCGACAAACGTTCCTTCTTTGAAACTGGTTTCGGACACAGAGAAGGTACGATAATCTCCTGGTTAATGTTTTTGTTAGAAACAACTTTTGGAAGAAAACCAGGTTTAGTACGTAAAACCACCTTATCTGCATGGAACACCAGATAAGGAGGAGAACACTGCAGAGCAGATAATTCTGAAACTCTTCTAGCAGAAGAAATTGCAACTAAAAACAAAACTTTCCAAGATAATAACTTAATATCAACGGAATGCAAGGGTTCAAACGGAACCCCCTGAAGAACTGAAAGAACTAAATTGAGACTCCAAGGAGGAGTCAAAGGTTTGTAAACAGGCTTAATTCTAACCAGAGCCTGAACAAAGGCTTGAACATCTGGCACAGCAGCCAGTTTTTTGTGAAGTAACACCGACAAGGCAGAAATCTGTCCCTTCAGGGAACTTGCAGATAATCCTTTTTCCAATCCTTCTTGAAGGAAGGATAGAATCCTAGGAATCTTAACCTTGTCCCAAGAGAATCCTTTAGATTCACACCAACAGATATATTTTTTCCAAATTTTGTGGTAAATCTTTCTAGTTACAGGCTTTCTGGCCTGAACAAGAGTATCAATAACAGAATCTGAGAACCCTCGCTTCGATAAAATCAAGCGTTCAATCTCCAAGCAGTCAGCTGGAGTGAAACCAGATTCGGATGTTCGAACGGACCCTGAACAAGAAGGTCTCGTCTCAAAGGTAGCTTCCAAGGTGGAGCCGATGACATATTCACCAGATCTGCATACCAAGTCCTGCGTGGCCACGCAGGAGCTATCAAGATCACCGACGCCCTCTCCTGATTGATCCTGGCTACCAGCCTGGGGATGAGAGGAAACGGCGGGAACACATAAGCTAGCTTGAAGGTCCAAGGTGCTACTAGTGCATCCACTAGAGCCGCCTTGGGATCCCTGGATCTGGACCCGTAGCAAGGAACTTTGAAGTTCTGACGAGAGGCCATCAGATCCATGTCTGGAATGCCCCACAGCTGAGTGACTTGGGCAAAGATTTCCGGATGAAGTTCCCACTCCCCCGGATGCAATGTCTGACGACTCAGAAAATCCGCTTCCCAATTTTCCACTCCTGGGATGTGGATAGCAGACAGGTGGCAGGAGTGAGACTCCGCCCATAGAATGATTTTGGTCACTTCTTCCATCGCTAGGGAACTCCTTGTTCCCCCCTGATGGTTGATGTACGCAACAGTTGTCATGTTGTCTGATTGAAACCGTATGAACTTGGCCCTCGCTAGCTGAGGCCAAGCCTTGAGAGCATTGAATATCGCTCTCAGTTCCAGAATATTTATCGGTAGAAGAGATTCTTCCCGAGACCAAAGACCCTGAGCTTTCAGGGATCCCCAGACCGCGCCCCAGCCCATCAGACTGGCGTCGGTCGTGACAATGACCCACTCTGGTCTGCGGAATGTCATCCCTTGTGACAGGTTGTCCAGGGACAGCCACCAACGGAGTGAGTCCCTGGTCCTCTGATTTACTTGTATCTTCGGAGACAAGTCTGTATAGTCCCCATTCCACTGACTGAGCATGCACAGTTGTAATGGTCTTAGATGAATGCGCGCAAAAGGAACTATGTCCATTGCCGCTACCATCAACCCGATCACTTCCATGCACTGAGCTATGGAAGGAAGAGGAACGGAATGAAGTATCCGACAAGAGTCTAGAAGCTTTGTTTTTCTGGCCTCTGTCAGAAAAATCCTCATTTCTAAGGAGTCTATTATTGTTCCCAAGAAGGGAACCCTTGTTGACGGGGATAGAGAACTCTTTTCCACGTTCACTTTCCACCCGTGAGATCTGAGAAAGGCCAGGACAATGTCCGTGTGAGCCTTTGCTTGAGGAAGGGACGACGCTTGAATCAGAATGTCGTCCAAGTAAGGTACTACAGCAATGCCCCTTGGTCTTAGCACAGCTAGAAGGGACCCTAGTACCTTTGTGAAAATCCTTGGAGCAGTGGCTAATCCGAAAGGAAGCGCCACGAACTGGTAATGTTTGTCCAGGAATGCGAACCTTAGGAACCGATGATGTTCCTTGTGGATAGGAATATGTAGATACGCGTCCTTTAAATCCACCGTGGTCATGAATTGACCTTCCTGGATGGAAGGAAGAATAGTTCGAATGGTTTCCATCTTGAACGATGGAACCTTGAGAAACTTGTTTAAGATCTTGAGATCTAAGATTGGTCTGAACGTTCCCTCTTTTTTGGGAACTATGAACAGATTGGAGTAGAACCCCATCCCTTGTTCTCTTAATGGAACAGGATGAATCACTCCCATTTTTAACAGGTCTTCTACACAATGTAAGAATGCCTGTCTTTTTATGTGGTCTGAAGACAACTGAGACCTGTGGAACCTCCCCCTTGGGGGAAGTCCCTTGAATTCCAGAAGATAACCTTGGTAGACTATTTCTAGCGCCCAAGGATCCAGAACATCTCTTGCCCAAGCCTGAGCGAAGAGAGAGAGTCTGCCCCCCACCAGATCCGGTCCCGGATCGGGGGCCAACATTTCATGCTGTCTTGGTAGCAGTGGCAGGTTTCTTGGCCTGCTTTCCCTTGTTCCAGCCTTGCATTGGTCTCCAAGCTGGCTTGGCTTGAGAAGTATTACCCTCTTGCTTAGAGGACGTAGCACCTTGGGCTGGTCCGTTTCTACGAAAGGGACGAAAATTAGGTTTATTTTTTGCCTTGAAAGGCCGATCCTGAGGAAGGGCGTGGCCCTTACCCCCAGTGATATCAGAGATAATCTCTTTCAAGTCAGGGCCAAACAGCGTTTTCCCCTTGAAAGGAATGTTAAGTAGCTTGTTCTTGGAAGACGCATCAGCCGACCAAGATTTCAACCAAAGCGCTCTGCGCGCCACAATAGCAAACCCAGAATTCTTAGCCGCTAACCTAGCCAATTGCAAAGTGGCGTCTAGGGTGAAAGAATTAGCCAATTTGAGAGCATTGATTCTGTCCATAATCTCCTCCAAAGGAGGAGAATCACTATCGACCGCTCTTATCAGATCATCGAACCAGAAACATGCGGCTGTAGCGACAGGGACAATGCATGAAATTGGTTGTAGAAGGTAACCTTGCTGAACAAACATCTTTTTAAGCAAACCTTCTAATTTTTTATCCATAGGATCTTTGAAAGCACAACTATCCTCTATGGGTATAGTGGTGCGTTTGTTTAAAGTGGAAACCGCTCCCTCGACCTTGGGGACTGTCTGCCATAAGTCCTTTCTGGGGTCGACCATAGGAAACAATTTTTTAAATATGGGGGGAGGGACGAAAGGAATACCGGGCCTTTCCCATTCTTTATTAACAATGTCCGCCACCCGCTTGGGTATAGGAAAAGCTTCTGGGAGCCCCGGCACCTCTAGGAACTTGTCCATTTTACAAAGTTTCTCTGGGATGACCAACTTGTCACAATCATCCAGAGTGGATAATACCTCCTTAAGCAGAATGCGGAGATGTTCCAACTTAAATTTAAATGCAATCACATCAGGTTCAGCCTGTTGAGAAATGTTCCCTGAATCAGTAATTTCTCCCTCAGACAAAACCTCCCTGGCCCCATCAGACTGGGTTAGGGGCCCTTCAGAAATATTATTATCAGCGTCGTCATGCTCTTCAGTATCTAAAACAGAGCAGCCGCGCTTACGCTGATAAGTGTTCATTTTGGCTAAAATGTTTTTGACAGAATTATCCATTACAGCCGTTAATTGTTGCATAGTAAGGAGTATTGGCGCGCTAGATGTACTAGGGGCCTCCTGAGTGGGCAAGACTCGTGTAGACGAAGGAGGGAATGATGCAGTACCATGCTTACTCCCCTCACTTGAGGAATCATCTTGGGCATCATTATCATTATCACATAAATCACATTTATTTAAATGAATAGGAATTCTGGCTTCCCCACATTCAGAACACAGTCTATCTGGTAGTTCAGACATGTTAAACAGGCATAAACTTGATAACAAAGTACAAAAAACGTTTTGAAATAAAACCGTTACTGTCACTTTAAATTTTAAACTGAACACACTTTATTACTGCAATTGCGAAAAAACATGAAGGAATTGTTCAAAATTCACCAAATTTTCACCACAGTGTCTTAAAGCCTTAAAAGTATTGCACACCAAATTTGGAAGCTTTAACCCTTAAAATAACGGAACCGGAGCCGTTTTGAACTTTAACCCCTTTACAGTCCCTGGTATCTGCTTTGCTGAGACCCAACCAAGCCCAAAGGGGAATACGATACCAAATGACGCCTTCAGAAAGTCTTTTCTAAGTATCAGAGCTCCTCTCACATGCGACTGCATGCCATGCCTCTCAAAAACAAGTGCGCCACACCGGCGCGAAAATGAGGCTCTGCTTATGCTTTGGGAAAGCCCCTAAAGAATAAGGTGTCTAAAACAGTGCCTGCCGATATTATTATATCAAAATACCCAGATAAAATGATTCCTCAAGGCTAAATATGTGTTAATAATGAATCGATTTAGCCCAGAAAAAGTCTACAGTTTTAATAAGCCCTTGTGAAGCCCTTATTTACGATCGTAATAAACATGGCTTACCGGATCCCATAGGGAAAATGACAGCTTCCAGCATTACATCGTCTTGTTAGAATGTGTCATACCTCAAGCAGCAAGAGACTGCACACTGTTCCCCCAACTGAAGTTAATTGCTCTCAACAGTCCTGTGTGGAACAGCCATGGATTTTAGTGACGGTTGCTAAAATCATTTTCCTCATACAAACAGAAATCTTCATCTCTTTTCTGTTTCTGAGTAAATAGTACATACCAGCACTATTTCAAAATAACAAACTCTTGATTGAATAATAAAAACTACAGTTAAACACTAAAAAACTCTAAGCCATCTCCGTGGAGATGTTGCCTGTACAACGGCAAAGAGAATGACTGGGGTAGGCGGAGCCTAGGAGGGATCATGTGACCAGCTTTGCTGGGCTCTTTGCCATTTCCTGTTGGGGAAGAGAATATCCCACAAGTAAGGATGACGCCGTGGACCGGACACACCTATGTTGGAGAAACAAAACGCATGTCCAGCTCGTATTGTTGTCTGGCTATAACCACGCTCTCCCTTATAGAGCTCCAGTTTCACTGCAGATCACGCCCTACTGTACAAGTGACCATGTCCATTTGTTGGAGCTTTCCCGCCTACAAGCTCTCTCAGCTACACACACACACACACACTGTAGTTAAAAAAGAAAAAAACAATTTTGGTTTCGTTTCGGTTTTCGGCCAGGATCATCCTGAATTTTCGGTATCGGTTTCGGTCCAGAGTTTTCATTTCGGTGCATCCCTAGTTTGTGGGAAGGGGAGTGATACTTAACAGCTTGGCAGTGGTGCTCTTTGCCTCCTCCTGCTGGCCAGGAGTGGTATTCCAAACAGTAATTGAGGACATTGTGTACTTATCATATCTTAGGAAAGAAAGAATGTTAGTTATGCATAGTAAAACTACTTTGCAGTCTACCGTCATTATTTATTTACCCACCTTTTCATGTAATTTAGCTTTGAAACTGTCTTTTATAACTAGTTACTGAAACACTGGTTTTTACCGCCCTCTGGTATTTGGAGTCAGTCAGGAAAGGGTCTAACGCTCACTTTCCAGCCGCAACTTTTCCATACCGCAGATCCCCCTACGCCATTTGCGTATCCTATCTTTTCAATGGGATCTTCCTAATGCCGGTATTTAGAGTCTTGGCTGAAGTGAGCGTTAGAAATCTAACGACAAAACTCCAGCCGCAGAAAAAAGTCAGTAGTTAAGAGCTTTCTGGGCTAACGCCGGTTTATAAAGCTCTTAACTACTGTGCTCTAAAGTACACTAACACCCATAAACTACCTATGTACCCCTAAACCGAGGTCCCCCCACATCGCAGCCACTCTATTAAAAATTTTTAACCCCTAATCTGCCGACCGCACGCCGCTGCCAACTACGTTATCCCTATGAACTCCTAATCTGCTGCCCCTAACACCGCCGACCCCTATATTATATGTATTAACCCCTAATCTGCCCCCCTCAACGTCGCCTCCACCTGCCTACACTTATTAACTCCTAATCTGCCGACCGGACCGCGCCGCTATTATAATAAAGTTATTAACCCCTAATCCGCCTCACTCCCGCCTCAATAATCCTATAATAAATAGTATTAACCCCTAATCTGCCCTCCCTAACATCGCCGACACCTAACTTCAAGCATTAACCCCTAATCTGCCGACTGGAGCTCACCGCTACTATAATACATTTTTTAACCCCTAAAGCTAATTCTAACCCTAACCCTAACACCCCCTAACTTAAATATAATTTAAATCTAACGAAATAAATTAACTACTATTAAATAAATTATTCCTATTTAAAGCTAAATACTTACCTGTAAAATAAACCCTAATATAGCTACAATATAAATTATAATTATATTGTAGCTATTTTAGGATTTATATTTATTTAAAAGGTAACTTTGTAATTATTTTAACCAGGTACAATAGTTATTAAATAGTTAATAACTATTTAATAGTTACCTAGTTAAAATAATTACAAAATTACCTGTAAATAAATCCTAACCTAAGTTACAATTAAACCTAACACTACACTATCAATAAATAAATTAAATACCTACAATTACCTACAATTAAACCTAACACTACACTATCAATAAATTAATTAAATACAATACCTACAAATAAATACATTTAAATAAACTAACTAAAGTACAAAAACTAAAAAAGAACTAAGTTACAAAAAATAAAAAAATATTTACAAACATTAGAAAAATATTACAACAATTTTAAACTAATTACACCTACTCTAAGCCCCCTAATAAAATAACAAAGACCCCCAAAATAAATAAAAAAAAATGCCCTACCCTATTCTAAATTAAAAAAGTTCAAAGCTCTTTTACCTTACCAGCCCTTAAAAGGGCCCTTTGTGGGGCATGCCCCAAAGAATTCAGCTATTTTGCCTGTAAAAGAAAAATACAACCCCCCCAACATTAAAGCCCACCACCCACATACCCCTAATCTAACCCAAACCCCCCTTAAATAAACCTAACACTACCCCCCTGAAGATCATCCTACCTTGTCTTCACCACACCGGGTATCACACCGATCCGTCCTGGCTCCGAAGTCTCAAAGTCGGAACAGCCAATAGAATGTGAGCTCAATCTGATTGGCTGATTGGATCAGCCAATCAGATTGAACTTCATTCTGATTGGCTGATTCCATCAGCCAATCAGAATTTTCCTACCTTAATTCCGATTGGCTGATAGAATCCTATCAGCCAATCGGAATTCGAGGGACGCCATCTTGGATGACGTCCCTTAAAGGAACCTTCATTCTTCAGTTGGACGTCGGAAGAAGAAGATTGATCGGCGCTGGAGGTCTTCACGATGGAGCAGTTCGTCATCGGATGAAGATAGAAGATGCCGCTTGGATCAAGATGGTTGCCGGTCCGGATCTCCTCTTCTTCCCGGATAGGATGAAGACTTTGGAGCCTCTTCTGGACCTCTTCAGCCGCCGCTTAATAGAAGATTTCAGCCGGATTATGGATCGCCAGCCCCCGCTTGGGCTTGGATGAAGATTTCGGAGCCTGGAGCGATTGGTGAACCTGGCATGGTGAAGATAAGGTAGGAAGATCTTCAGGGGCTTAGTGTTAGGTTTATTTAAGGGGAGTTTGGGTTAGATTAGGGGTATGTGGGTTGTAATGTTGGGGGGGGTATTGTATGTTTTTTTTTACAGGCAAAAGAGCTGAATTATTTGGGGCATGCCCCGCAAATGGCCCTTTTCAGGGCTGGTAAGGTAAAAGAGCTTTGAACCTTTTTAATTTAGAATACGGTAGGGCATTTTATTATTTTGGGGGTCTTTGTTATTTTATTAGGGGGCTTAGAGTAGGTGTAATTAGTTTAAAATTGTAATATTTTTCTAATGTTTGTAAAAAAAAAATATTTTGTAATTTAGTTCTTTTTTATTTTTTCTACTTTAGTTAGTTTATTTAATTGTAGTTATTTGTAGTTATTGTATTTAATTAATTTATTGATAGTGTAGTGTTAGGTTTAATTGTAGATAATTGTAGGTATTTTATTTAATTAATTTATTGATAGTGTAGTGTTAGGTTTAATTGTAACTTAGGTTAGGATTTATTTTACAGGTAATTTTGTAATTATTTTAACTAGGTAACTATTAAATAGTTATTAACTATTTAATAGCTATTGTACCTGGTTAAAATAAATACAAATTTGCCTGTAAAATAAATATTAATCCTAAAATAGCTACAATATGATTATAATTTATATTGTAGCTATATTAGGGTTTATTTTACAGGTAAGTATTTATTTTTAAATAGGATTAATTTATTTAATAAGAGTTAATTTATTTTGTTAGATAAAAATTATATTTAACTGAGGGGGGTGTTAGGGTTAGAGTTAGACTTAGCTTTAGGGGTTAAAAAATTTATTAGAATAGCGGTGAGCTCCGGTCGGCAGATTAGGGGTTAATGTTTGAAGTTAGGTGTCGGCGATGTTAGGGAGGGCAGATTAGGGGTTAATACTATTTATTATAGGGTTATTGAGGCGGGAGTGAGGCGGATTAGGGGTTAATACATTTATTATAGTAGCGGTGCGGTTCGGTCGGCAGATTAGGGGTTAATTATTGTAGGTAGGTGGAGGCGACGTTGTGGGGGGCAGATTAGGGGTTAATAAATATAATATAGGGGTCGGCGGTGTTAGGGGCAGCAGATTAGGGGTACATAGGTATAATGTAGGTAGCGGCGGTGTACGGAGCGGCAGATTAGGGGTTAAAAAAATATGCAGGTGTCAGCGATAGCGGGGGCGGCAGATTAGGGGTTAAAAAGTGTAAGGTTAGGGGTGTTTAGACTCGGGGTACATGTTAGCGTGTTAAGTGCAGACTTAGGAAGTGTTTCCCCATAGGAAACAATGTAGCTGCGTTAGGAGCTGAACGCTGCTTTTTTGCAGGTGTTAGGTTTTTTTTCAGCTCAAACTGTCCCATTGTTTCCTATGGGGAAACCGTGCACGAGCACGTTTTTGAAGCTGGCCGCGTCCGTAAGCACCGCTGGTATCGAGAGTTGCAGTGGCGTTAAATATGCTCTACGCTCCCTTTTTGGAGCCTAACGCAGCCCTTCTGTGAACTCTAAATACCAGCGGTATTTAAAAGGTGCGGGAGAAAAAAAGCACGCGTAGCTAACGCACCCCTTTGGCTGCAGAACTCTAAATCTAGCCGAATGTTAATTTGTTTTAAAAATCTTTACATTTGGCTGATCTAATATTTTAAAGCAAGAAAAAAGACAAGGGGCTTAGTGTCCTTTTAACACTCAAATACCATCAAGCAATTGCACATTGGCAGCAAGAGACGAAGATAGAAAATCGAATACACTTAACATATAGGTAGGGATAGGTGAATGTGTTTATATTCAAATTCAAATGTTAGAACGAATGTTATTGTAGAAATTTGATTTTCATCATCGAATGTTGATAAGAACGAATGTTCTTAAAAACTCTATAAATCGAATGCTCTTTACAGTTTTCAAATGAACTATTCAGAAGTTCAATAGGTCATGTGGTAGGGAATTCAGTAAATTGATACATAATTGATACACATATATGGATTTGAATGTTTCTTTTTAGAATATTGCATAATTTGAATATTAAATTTTTTCTTTCATGATTCGGATAGAGCATGCAATTTTAAGCAACTTTCTAATGTACTCCTTTTATAAATTTTTCTTCTTTCTCTTGGTATCTTTATTTGAAAAAGTAGGAATATAAGCAAAGGAGCTGGCCCATTTTTAGTTTCAGCACCCTAGCTAGTGCTTGTGATTGGTGGCTACATTTAGCAAACCAGTAAGCAAGTGCGACCCAGGTTCTCAACCAAAAATGGGCCGGCTCTTAAGCTTACATTCCTGCTTTTTAAATAAAGATACCAAGAGAACGAAGAAAATTGATAATAGGAGTAAATTAGAAAGTTGCTTAAAATTGCTGCTCTATCTGAATCATGAAAGAAATTGGGTTTACGGATTTAAATAAAGCATTAGAAATACAGGACTATTATAAATATATAAATTAGAATGTTTTGAATCCAAATATTGCATAATTCGAATATTACATTTAAGGAAAGCATTAGAAGACTTAAATTATGCTTACCTGATCATTTTCTTTTCTTCTGCACGGGGAGAGTCCACAGCTGCATTCGTTACTTTTGGGAAATACAGAACCTGGCCACCAGGAGGAGGCAAAGGCACCCCAGCCAAAGGCTTAAATACCTCCCCCACTTCCCTCATCCCCCAGTCATTCTGCCAAGGGAACAAGGAACAGTAGGAGAAATATCAGGGTGAAAAAAAGGTGCCAGAAGAATGAATAGAAAAAGAATTTAAGGCCGCCCACAGAAAAAAACAAACAGGGGGGGAGCTGTGGACTTTCCCCATACAGTAGAAAAGAAAATTATCAGGTAAGCATAATTTAAGTTTTTCTTCTTAAAAACAGGGGGGGGGCCACAGCTGCATTCATTACTTTTGGGAAATCAATACCCAAGCTAGAGGACACTGAATGAAAACGGGCAGGAACAAAAAGGCTGCCCATTCTGATGTTAGAGATCACTCTAAACTCTGGACTCCACTAAGCACAAAAGCCCCAAAAGTCCCACTCTCTAAAAGCACACAAATAAAAACCTCTCCATGAACAATGGCAAGGGAAACAACAAACTCCCACACCAATTTCCCCCTAATGGAAAGAAGAGAAGAATCCGATAAGCCCCTAGCATAACTCAAAAAAGAAAGCGGCTACCAGGCTGCAAGAGGACAAAGTCCCGTAGAAAATACTCTACCGACGGAGGAGAGCAAAGAAAGGAAACATTCAAGATCACCTCCTACATGGATCCAAAAGGAACCAATGTAAAACATTAACCGGAACCGAAATCCCAGAAGGAGAAAAGGACAAAAGTTAGAACAAGACTACCGTGCCATAGACAACTAACTAGCAAAGAGAAACTGAACACCCGTAGGTCATAAAAAATCCCCGGGAGCAGAACAGGAACGAAATAGTAACATCCACACGCCACAAACGAAAGCCAACTGAATAGCTAGCAAACTTGCACCAGGACATTCCTGAAAAGGAACAAGAGAAAACTCAGAAAGCAGGACGGGCCAACTCCTCCCCTACTAGAAAATGGGGTAAGGGAGGACAACACCCTGAACAATAAGGAAGAACCAACTACCCACTAAGGGAAGGTTCTCACACCACTGCAAGGCCTCCCAACCTAAGTATGGATCCTGCGGGATACAAGATACATGGTCAATGCCCAAACAGAGCAGTCAGAATTCCTGACCCCTACTCTGATCGAACAGTCCTATCACAGAAGCGACTGTCAATGTCCCAAGGACAAGAGAGATTAAAAAAATCCCAGCATCGGGGAATTTCCAGGTGGCAGCCATGTCAGGTCGCAAGGTTATCCACTGCTTCAAGCCTTAGCACAAACCTGCACACTACTCTCTATCTTATACCTCATCGAATATCACTTTTTGCAAAATATTGTGTAGCAAATGAAGCTCTCTTGAATGATACCACTTATGCTAGGTTTGACATCAGAACCAGCTCACCGGAATGCTACAAAGGTTGCGGCCTACTAAGTAACCCCCCCGGCAGGAGACTTGAGTGCTCCTGTCGTTATAAGGCAGTGTTACCCCGCAAGACACTGCAGGATCTATCTATGCTTTCCCTGCGTAGATATTACCACAGATGTGTACAATGGAGGCTGCTAAATATAGCTTGCTGGAATTACGCTGTCTGCTTGATAACTACCAAATTGAGTTTGAAAAATCACTGCATATGGCGTTCACTTACACCAACGATGGTGCATCTGCACAGTCTGCTCATGTGGAGCTCACCCAAATATCAAGAGCTAAAGAGGATATAACGCTACCCAGGCATACATCATATAGTGCTGCTACCTTTCGATGGGTCCCTGAGTTAGCTATTTCAGAACAAGAAGAGAAGGGAAACACAGTTGAAGACGAGATCATCGGAAGTAGCGTGGAGGAATCTGTAGCTTTAACGAAGGCTTGTGACTGCTGGATGGAGACAAGCCGACCCATATCTACTCTTAAAAAGATTGATGTAGTGGCTGCTACAAGTGGGATTGAAGGAAAAATCGTTCCCCAAACAGTAGGTGTTAGGCAACTACCAACGGTAATTATGATGAAGCCTAAGGCAGCTTTAACCAGTCTGTGTTTTTTGACTGATATATTATGCGTCTTGCAACCAGATGCTGTTTTGCTATATGAGAAGTTTGTGACATTGTCCCTGGGCCCTGCAAATAGACTATGTCATCCGGCAGCGATTTCTGGGGGAGAAGGTGTTTGGAGCAATGTCTTTCTGCTTGCCCAGCTACTATATGTTATTCTAAAATCCACTGCACCTCATTACGGACTGTACTGGAGGATCGCCTTAACAAACCGCATTGGAGTAGGTTAGAGTAGCCACCCCGTGCGGTGGTAGACATTGAGCCTGGGTACTATTTTCCAGTATGGGTTTGCCTTCACTTATTTGATAAATAGTATTAATAGTTAGATTAAACATGGAGACCTAGTTTGGAGTTCCATAGCTATGTTCAATAAGTTAAATGTTTACTTCCCTTTTAACCTATTGTTGCTATTTAGTTTGTTAATGGCTCTTATCCACTTAATGTAGAGTCACCTTTGGTGATAGATATCAAGCTGTTTTTGTACTACAGTATGTTACAGATCAATTTAAATTGCCAATCTAGCCCAAAAGACCAAAAACCTTGCGGGAAAACAACCACAAAGTTACCTGGAAATAAAATTTGCACCAAAGTTGTTGCATGCCATACCCCCATGGGGTCTTGTATCCTGATCTCTTATGATGTATCCCAGTGGTTGTCCACTCAGCCCCAAAAGGCCTCTAAGATAACACCCACAAAGTCCAAAGACAAAGGAAGGACCCAAAGAGATCAGAGCTCCATGATTGAGAGAATATCACAGTCTCTAAAGATCCAGACTGGATCAACCCTCAGAAAACCTACAGCTCAAGGAATTAACGAATGAACGAGCATCCTAAAACTCCTATCGGTTGACGGTAAGAAAGACTGCATAACAATCCCCCAGATCCCCAAATATATAGGATCAAAAAGGGGAGACTGCAAGGACAAAAACAGTCCCTAAGAACCTAGTCTTTGCAACCAGATGACCGAAAGTCCTACCCCAAAATGCAAGGGGAAGCAAAAAGCATAGCAATCCTCAAAAAAGAGGAGAGAAACACTGGCGAAAGAGATCTGAAAATCGGACAATCCAATCCACAAGGAGTACCAATAGGGGGGAATAATCGCCCTCTAAACCAGGTACTGGAGATCTCCATGAGTCATCCAATCCCTCCTTATACGGAAGGGAGGACTCTAGCTCCTATCCAAAGGACCTCAGGAACTATAAACATACAGCCATAGCAGAATTCAGAATCCTAGGAAACTATGCAAGCTATGTAGGGACAAAACACTAGTATTAAATACTTAAATGTCAGGTAAGGCCATGTAAGAAAAACATTGGACGCCCCCCTAAGATGAAATATAGTAGGGCCAGATGGATATCTAGGATAGAAGGGCCTCCTATAAATTGTAGAAACAAGAAAGGACAACCTCGAAACAAGAGGTAAGTCAACTTAGTACCAAAAAAGGACAAGCCTGTTGTCAATTATACAAAATGTCTGATATAACCTCAAAAGAACAGAGAGAACTAGTACCCAACCAAGACCAGCCTGCTAACCAGGATACAACTGAATTGTTCAAGGGCTAACTGATAGTTCTAAACCCTAGTAGGGCTAGAAAAAACAAAACAAAAACAGACAAATGACAGACAAATAAGCTCTGGAGGTTTAAACTTTGTCACTTTATTTTTAAAAAAAATTTTTTTACTTCCACCAGAAGTAACAACCATCGCGACCAGAAAAAAGTTTCCTAAAAGCAAAAGTCTACAACAGTCTTGAGCTCTGCAAAGAAAACGCATCCTATAGGATCAAAAGAAGTAGGCTGCACCCACAGGTGAACGCCAAAAAAAGAAAAAGAAACACTGACAGGGCCAGCCTGTCAGGAACAAGAATTCAGAACTGGTATTAGATACACAAGCAAAAGACAGTCAGGAGTAGGATCCACATCCCTCCCCTCGTCTAGCGCTGTTCGCCATCAGAAGATGGAGGATCCGGAGGCAAATGAAGACTAAAATCCTCCAAATTCCCCAGTACCTGCCGCAGCAATACACGCAGGCGCGTCAGACTGACTCTAAAGGCAAAACTCATCTATGGCGGGGCTTCTGAAGGCCCCGATTCTGCCGGATTTCCACCTGAAGCCTCAGAGGGAACCGCTCCCCCAGAGGAAAGACCCGCACGGTAAAGAGGCCAGCCTGTCAGGAACAAGAACTCAGAACTGGGATTAGATACACAAGCAAAAGACAGTCAGGAGTAGGATCCACATCCCTCCCCTCGTCTAGAGCTGTTCGCCATCAGAATCAGAAGATGGAGGATCCGGAGACAAATGAACACTAAAATCCTCCAAATTCCCCAGTACCTGCCGCAGCAATACACGCAGGCGCGTCAGACTGACTCTAAAGGCAAAACTCATCAATGGCGGGGCTTCTGAAGGCCCCGATCCTGCCGGCTTTCCACCTGAAGCCTCAGAGAGAACCGCTCCCCCAGAGGAAAGACCCGCACGGTAAAGAGGCCAGCCTGTCAGGAACAAGAACTCAGAACTGGGATTAGATACACAAGCAAAAGACAGTCAGGAGTAGGATCCACATCCCTCCCCTCGTCTAGAGCTGTTCGCCATCAGAATCAGAAGATGGAGGATCCGGAGACAAATTAAGACTAAAATCCTCCAAATTCCCCAGTACCTGCCGCAGCAATACACGCAGGCGCGTCAGACTGACTCTAAAGGCAAAACTCATCAATGGCGGGGCTTCTGAAGGCCCCGATCCTGCCGGCTTTCCACCTGAAGCCTCAGAGAGAACCGATCCCCCAGAGGAAAGACCCGCCCGGTAAAGAGGACACGGATAAGCTCTTTGCTGGCCCTCAAAAAGCTGTAAATGCGCCAATGCCACTAATATGGCAACCTCTGGTGGAAAGAAACCTCCTTTCGGAGAAGGGGTAACGGAATTTAGGACAACTGCTTGTGTAGGAATAGAAAATTCCAGGGAACACGCCTCACAGGACACAGAATCCTCAGAGGCGAACAGCTCAGCGGTCTTCAAACTCTCCCCAGAGGGAGAAAAAGCACTCTATTACGGCATACGGAACATAAATGATTGGGCTGGATTACCCGGGCCTCAATACAATCTAAGCAGGAAACAGAATCTGAGGATCAGAATCCTCCATAACTTGACCAGACAAATTTGGACAAAAATAACTGGCACCTCACACCAGCAATGGCTGGGACACTCACCACCTCCTATGACCCAGACAAGTAGAGAAACAGGTCCTTTCCACCGCCACGATACAGAAATGGAGAATGAAAACGTGACCACGCCCGGTCATGAGGTGCAACATGTAGGACAAAGAAAAGTGCGCCAGTCCACACGAACTGCGTAGCTCTAAAAAAACATACATAATTTATGTAAGAACTTACCTGATAAATTAATTTCTTTCATATTGGCAAGAGTCTATGAGCTAGTGACTTATGGAATATACAATCCTACCAGGAGGGGCAAAGTTTCCCAAACCTCAAAATGCCTATAAATACACCCCTCACCACACCCACAATTCAGTTTAACGAATAGCCAAGTAGTTGGGTGGTAAAGGAGTAAAAAGCATCAACAAAAGGAATATGGAAATAATTGTGCTTTATACAAAGAATCATAACCACCATAAAAAGGGTGGGTTTCATGGATTCTTGCCAATATGAAAGAAATTAAATCATCAGGTAAGTTCTTACATAAATTATGTTTTCTTTCATATAATTGGCAAGTATCCATGAGCTAGTGACGTATGGGATAGTAATCCAAGATGTGGAGCTCCACAGAAGAGTCACTAGAGAGGGAGGGATAAAATAATAACAGCCATTTTCCGCTGAAAAAAATAAATCCACAACCCAAAATAATATAAGTTTTTCTCATAATGAAAAGAAAAAACTCAAATATAAGCAGAGGAATCAAACTGAAACAGCTACCTGAAAAACTTATACCAAAAACTGCTTCCGAAGAAGCAAATACATCAAAACGGTAGAATTTAGTAAATGTATGCAAAGAAGGCCAAGTTGCTGCTTTGCAAATCTGATCAACTGTAGCTTCATTCTTAAAATCCCACAAAGTGGAGACTGATCTAGTAGAATGAGCTGTAATTCTCTGAGGCGGGGCCTGACCCAACTCCAAATAAGCCTTATGAATCAAAAGCTTTAACCAAGATGACAAGGAAATGGCAGAAGCCTTCTGGCCTTTCCTAGAACCAGAAAAGATAACAAAGAGACTAGAAGTCTTCCTGAAATCTTTAGCAGCTTCGACATAATATTTCAAAGCTCTTACCACATCCAAAGAATGTAAGGATCCCTCCAAAGAATTCTTAGGATTAGGACACAAAGAAGGGACAACAATTTCTCTATTAATGTTGTTAGAATTCACAACCTTAGGTAGAAATTTAAATGAAGTCCGCAAAATTGCCTTATCCTGATGGAAAATTAGAAAAGGAGATTCACAAGAAAGAGCAGATAATTCAGAAACTCTTCTAGCAGAAGAGATGGCCAAAAGGACCAACACTTTCCAAGAAAGTAGTTTGATGTCCAAAGAATGCATAGGCTCAAACGGAGGAGCCTGTAAATCCTTCAAAACCAAATTAAGACTCCAAGGATAAGAGATTGATTTAATGAGAGGCTTGATACGGACTAAAGCCTGTACAAAACAGTGAATATCAGGAAGCTTAGCAATCTTTCTGTGAAATAAAACAGAAAGAGCAGAGATTTGTCCCTTCAAGGAACTTGCAGACAAACCCTTATCCAAACCATCCTGAAGAAAATGTAAAATTCTACGAATTCTAAAAGAATGCCAGGAGAATTTATGAGAAGAACACCATAAAATATAAGTCTTCCAAACTCGATAACAAATCTTCCTTGAAACAGATTTACGAGCCTGTAACATAGTATTAATCACAGAGTCAGAGAAACCTCTATGACTAAGCACTAGGCGTTCAATTACCATACCTTCAAATTTAATGATTTTAGATCCTGATGGAAAAATGGACCTTAAGACAGAAGGTCTGGCCTTAATGGAAGTGGCCAAGGTTAGCAACTGGACATCCGAACAAGATCCGCATACCAAAACCTGTGAGGCCATGCTGGAGCTACCAGCAACACAAATGATTGTTCCATGATGACCTTGGAAATCACTCTTGGAAGAAGAACCAGAGGCGGGAAGATATAAGCAGGTTGGTAACACCAAGGAACTGCTAACGCATCCACCACTTCCGCCTGAGGATCGCTGGACCTGGACAGGTACCTGGGTAGTTTCTTGTTTAGATGGGAAGCCATCAGATCTATTTCTGGAAGATCTCACATCTGAACAATCTGAGAAAACACAACTGGATGGAGCGACCACTCCCCCGGATGTAAAGTCTGATAGCTGAGATAATCCGCTTCCCAATTGTCTATACCTGGGATATGAACCGAAATTAAATTAGACAGGAGCTGGATTCCGCCCAAGCAAATATCAGAGAAACTTTTTTCATAGCTTCGGAACTGTGAGTCCCACCCTGATGATTGACATATGCCACAGTTGTGATATTGTCTGTCTGAAAACAAATGAATGGTTCTCTCTTCAACAAAGGCCAAACCTGAAGAGCCCTGAAAATAGCACGGAGTTCTAAAATATTGATTGGTAACCTCGCCTCTTGGGGTTTCCAAACCCCTTGTGCTAGAGTCCCCCAGACAGCTCCCCAACCTGAAAGACTTGCATCTGTTGTGATCACAGTCCAGGTTGGACAAACAAAAGAGATCACCATCATATAGTTCAAGGGGCCTAACCACCAAGTCAGAGAGAGTCGAACATTGGGATTTAAGGATATTAATTGTGATATCTTTGTATAATCCCTGCACCATTGGTTCAGCATACAAAGCTGGAGAGGTCTTATATGAAAATGAGCAAAGGGGATCACGTCCGATGCTGCAGTCATGAGACCTAAAACTTCCATGCACATAGCTACTGAAGGGAATGATTGAGACTGAAGGTTCTGACAAGCTGAAACCAATTTTAATCATCTCTTGTCTGTTAGAGACAGAGTCATGGACACTGAATCTATCTGGAAACCTAAAAAGGTGACCGTTATATGAGGAATCAAATAACTTTTTAGTAAATTGATCTTCCAACCATGTCTTTGAAGAAACAACACTAGTTAATTTGTGTAAGAGTCTGCAGAATGTAAAGACCAAATAAGGAAACACCGCAATATCCCATTCTCTGATTACAGAGAGTAGGGCACCGAGAACCTTTGAAAAGATTCTTGGAGCTGTTGCTAGGCCAAATGGAAGAGCGACAAATTGGTAATGCTTGTCTAGAAAAGAGTATCTCAGTAACTGATAGTGATCTGCATGAATCGGAATATGAAGATTTGCATCTGTAAGTCTATTGTGGACATATAATGCCCTTGCTGAACAAAAGACAGAATAGTCCTTGTAGTCACCATTTTGAAAGTTGGCACTCTTACATAACGATTCAAAATTTTCAGATCCAGAACTGGCCTGAATGAATTTTCTTACTTTGGGACAATGAAGAGATTTGAATAAAACCCCAGACCCTGTTCCTGAAACAGAACTGGTATGATTACCTCTGAAATCTCAAGGTCTTAAACACACTTCAGAAAAGCCTGAGCCTTTACCGGATTTGCTGGGATGCGTGAGAGAAAAAATCTTCTCACATGAGGTCTTACCCTGAAACCTTTTTGGTACCCTTGAGAGACAATACTCTGAATCCACTGATTTTGGACAGAATCTGCCCAAATGTTTTGGAAGAATCTTACGCATAGATTTAGAGTTCTGCGTTAGCCGTCAAAACCAGCGTTAGGGGCTCCTAACCCTGGTTTTGGGCTACCGCTGGTATTTAGAGTCGTGTAGGTAAAGGTCTAACGCTCACTTTGCAGCCGTGACTTTTCCATACCGCAGATCCCCTACGCCATTTGCGTATCCTATCTTTTCAATGGGATCCTTCTAATGCCGGTATTTAGAGTCTTAGCTGAAGTGAGCGTTAGAAATCTAACGACAAAACTCCAGCCGCAGAAAAAAGCCAGGAGTTAAGAGCTTTCTGGGCTAACGCCGGTTCATAAAGCTCTTAACTACTGTGCTCTAAAGTACACTAACACCCATAAACTACCTATGTACCCCTAAACTGAGCCCCCCCCCCACATCGCTGCCACTCTAATACATTTTTTTAACCCCTAATCTGCCGACCGCACACTGCCGCCACCTACATTATCCCTATGTACCCCTAATCTGCTGCCCCTAACACCGCCGACCCCTATATTATATTTATTAACCCCTAATCTGCCGCCCCCAACGTCGCTACCACCTACCTACACTTATTAACCCCTAATCTTCCTACCGGACCTCACCGCTACTATAATAAAGTTATTAACCCCTAATCTGCCTCACTCCCGCCTCAAAAACCCTATAATAAATAGTATTAACCCCTAATCTGCCCTCCCTAACATCACCGACACCTAACTTCAAGTATTAACCCCTAATCTGCCAACCGGACCTCGCCGCTACTCTAATAAATGTATTAACCCCTAAAGCTAAGTCTAACCCTAACCCTAACACCCCCCTAAGTTAAATATAATTTTTATCTAACGAAATAAATTATTTCTTATTAAATAAATTATTCCTATTTAAATACTTACCTGTAAAATAAACCCTAATACAGGGAGTGCAGAATTATTAGGCAAGTTGTATTTTTGAGGATTAATTTTATTATTGAACAACAACCATGTTCTCAATGAACCCAAAAAACTAATTAATATCAAAGCTGAATAGTTTTGGAAGTAGTTTTTAATTTGTTTTTAGTTATAGCTATTTTATATTTAAATGCTTTTTATTGAGTTTTACAAGGTTCACATGTTAACAAGTACAATATGAATCAGAAAACAGTCTTGAACAATTATAAAGTAAATGAAAAGAAAAAAAAAAGAAAGAAAAAGGAAAAAATACAAAAAATACAAAAAGTATATAAAAATAATATATATAACAAAAAAAAAAAAAAAAGGAAAAAAAAAAAAAAAAGAAATTGTCATATTATTTAATTGTAATCTATTTAGAAGTTTGAGGAGTGTACTGTCCAGGGAGAAGTTGGGTTCCCTGCTCCTTTTAGGTAAGACTGAATGTATAGAAAGCTGAGTACCCAGAGGCTTTAAGCTGTGACTCAGGATGATATTACACTTTATGGTTATTTAATGTCCAGTAGAACCAAGTTGTATTGAACATCTCCCTAGTATCTAGAATCCAAGAGGCTGAATCATAGAACGTATAAGTGGTGGAAATCTTATTTTTAATCTCAACCCAGGCGGGGACTCCTGTCTTCCAGTGTCGTGCTATGCAGGTTCTGGTGATTGTACATAATATTTTGATAAGTGTATTAATCGCCTTATTGAATTTCTCTATATGTTCGTGTAAAAGAGCCTGAGCTATTGTGAGTTGGAAGTTTTCTTCTAACAAGGTACTTATAAGCTGGGATAGAGATTGCCAGATATTTTTTACCTCCTCGCAATCCCACCACATATGTCTATAAGTCCCATCTTTACCACATCCCCTATAACATAGTTTGCTTCCTGATTTTGTAATGTGAGATGTCTTTGTGGGTGTGAGGTACCAGCGGAATGCTGTTTTTATAGCATTCTCTCTTAGATCTGCGCTCAAGAGACCTTTGCATAGGGAACTAAGTATTTTATTCCAGTCCTCAATATCAAGACTCTTCCCTATGTCTTCTTCCCATCTAAATATGATGTTGTTCTTCAGATTGCTAGAGATACTTTGTATGTCTATGTATAGCTTGGAGATTGATTTATGTGGTCTGTCTGCCGAGTCAAGTATTCTTTCTATTGTGGTTTTGGGTTGTCGTGATGTGTTTGTGAGGTATTTACTTATAGATGCGGACAGTTGCAAATATAGATACCAGTGTAGTTTGAGGGGTTGGATACAGTCTTGCAGCTGTGTGTATGTGAATAACTTGTAACTGGTCACAACGTCTGCTACCCTATATAGAGCTTTATTCGCCCATTTGTCTATTGTACTATGTACTTCTTCTGAAAGTAATGCCCTAATCGGGATCTGGAGTGTAGCTGTAGGTAATAGGTTCTTATTTTTCCGTATGAAAAGTACATCCTGTTGTCTTGCCTCTGTAATAGGGGAGGAATAGGTGTTTTTTCTATGCGTCTCCCTACACCATAATAGTTCATCTTGAAATTTTTTGTTTTCTATATCCTTTTCTAGAGTGGTCCAGAGTATCTTAGTGGAATGTCTGCCTAGTAAGGCCGTTTGAGAGACTCTGGCAGCTTTGTAATAGTCTATTAAGTTTGGAATGCCTACCCCTCCTAGTTGTCTGTGTCGCGTAAGTATTTTAGATGAGATTCTAGGGGACTTCCCTCCTCTTATGAAGGCCACTATTTCTGTTTGTAGCATGTTTAGTTCTGTAGTTTGTATCTTAAGTGGTAATGTCCGAAATAGGTAGAGAAGGCGAGGGAAGACATTCATCTTGACGGCAGAGAGTCTTCCGAACCAAGAAAATGAATGTTTTTTCCAGTTTGATAGATCCTGTCTGATAGTTTTTATCATTGGGATATAATTATGTTTGTGTAATAATTCCAGGCGTGGTGTCAGGTTGACTCCTAAATATTTTAGAGAGTGTGTTGCCCATTTTAGATCAAAGTTTAATTCAATGTGTTTTTTCGTTATTTGTGGTAAGGCCAATGGCATTGCTTCACATTTGTCTAAGTTAATTTTATATCCTGAAATTTGGGAAAATGTGTCTAGTATGGAGTACAAATTCGGGAGCGAAACAAGCGGTCTGGTGATGGTCAGGAGAATGTCGTCGGCGAAGAGGGTCAGTTTGTAGTCAGTGTCCTTTACTTTAAGTCCTGTAATGTCTGGTGATAATCGTATCTTGGAGGCCAAAGGTTCAATGCATAATGCGAATAATAATGGCGACAGGGGGCAACCCTGCCTGGTGCCATTTAGAATCGGGAATATTCTCGATTTGTACCCAGAAGTTACCACCTGTGCAGTTGGCGTCGAGTATATCGCTTGAATCGCTGTAAGAAGTGGGCCTGTTAGTCCCATATGTCTGAGTAAGGCCATCATGTATTGCCAGTCAATTCTGTCAAACGCCTTCTCCGCATCTAATGAAAGAAGCAGAGAAGGCGTACCCGTCTTGTGTAGGTAGTCAATTATGAGCAACATCCGTCTTATGTTGTCAGGGGCTTCTCTGTCCTTTATAAAACCTACTTGGTCGGGGTGAATGAGAGATGGTAGAACCGTTTTGAGTCTGTTGGCTAGGATTTTGGTGAAGATTTTTAGATCTTGGTTGATAAGAGAGATAGGACGGTAGCTGGAGCAGAGTTTGATATTTTTCCCTTGTTTGGGTATGATCGCTATTTTTGCCTGCAACAGTTCCGTCGGTATCCCACTACCGGCCAAAATATGGTTACAGAATGTAGTGATATGTGGTATTAGACTCTCCTTAAAAAGCTTATAGTAGTCTCCTGGGAAACCGTCCGGTCCTGCCGCTTTGCCTAATTTTAGTTCTTTAATCACCTGTGCTACCTCAGGCGCTGTCACGGAGGCCCCTAAGTGGTCTAGATCTGTTTTGGTGAATTTAGGTAATTGAGCTGTTTCAAGGAATGTCTCTGTCAACTTATCTAACTTTGGCGATCTAGACACTTTGTTCCCATCATATAATTTGCTATAATATAGGGCGAATTCGTCGACTATCTCTTGTGGGTGGGTTGTTAATTCTCCCTTGCTGTTCAGAATAGAGGAAATAGTCAATGTTTTATTTCGCTCCCGAATCTTGTGGGCTAAATACCTATCGGGTTTGTTGGCATATATGTAGTATTGGACTTTTAACCTCTGAATGGCTCTACATGCATCAGCTCTCTGGATCTTTGCTAATTCGGCTCTCTTTTGTTTTAAAGTGTTTAATAGGGATTGTTTCAATGACATTCTATGTTGTTTCTCTAAGCTTCCAATCTCCTGTTGGAGTTGGGTTGTCTGTGATCTTTTTTGTCTAAGATATGTTGATTTGTTCTGTATGAGAATCCCCCGTATGACTGCCTTATGGGCTGCCCATGTGTTTAACGGATTGTCTGTGGAGTCTATATTCAATTGCCAATATTCCTGTAGATGTTTCAATGTATTCTCATAAGTTTGTGGGTGTTTGAAAAAGCTAGAATCAAATGTCCAAGATTTTTCTCTCTTGACATCTTGTGTCCCTTCTAAATGGAGAGAGACTATTGAGTGATCTGACCACATACATGGCAGTATCCGTGATGATTGTAAGACAGGTTGAAGGATCTGACTGACATATATGTAGTCAATCCTGGTGTATATATTGTGTGCTGCGGAGTAGAATGTAGTGTCTGTTGTATCTCCATAAAGAGTTTGCCAAGTATCTATAAGAGCATGTGGTGCTAGTAGATTTTGAATGGTTTTGACCGTATGATTGTGTCTTTGTTGTTTTTTGGTCAGTGTGTGTTGTGGAGTAGTCTTGAATTGTGACATGCAAATATTAAAGTCACCTGCTAGTATGAGTTTATGGTGTGACCAGTCTGTGAGTAAATAGGTAATTTGTCTAAAGAACTGTTCGTGTTTTTCATTGGGGGCATATATATTGCAGAGCATCACATTAACTTTATCTATCTGTCCTACTACTATTAAATATCTGCCTTCCTCATCAGCTATCACTGTATCGTGAGTAAATTGTAGACTTGAATGGATGAGAATAGACACTCCTCGTTTTTTAGTGGAAGTGGTTGCGTGATAATGCTGGGTAAAATATCTAGACCAATATCTAGGTATCTGGCCCTTAGGAAAGTGGGTTTCTTGTAAAAAAAG
This sequence comes from Bombina bombina, assembly GCF_027579735.1. NCBI lineage: Eukaryota > Metazoa > Chordata > Amphibia > Anura > Bombinatoridae > Bombina > Bombina bombina. Next base: position 1,095,602,011 of record NC_069504.1, on the reverse strand, counting down.
AATATTGGCTCCCATTTCCGTGTATTGTGTAATTGCCATTTTTCTTTTGACGTCAGAGTTAAGGCCCCTGACATTATGTGAAATGATCTTGATTTTTGGTGACATTATGTGTTGATTATGTTTGATGGGTATGGACTGTCCCCTCCCCTAATACCTGTGTAGTTAGCTGGGTAGAGCAACAGGACAAAGTAACACTTACAGTTCCCCAACTTCTCCTCACGACTCAATGAGATGTGTATCCGGGTGAGACCGGAAGTACATTTAGCATTTTCATATGACAATGTTATAGAAAAATCATACCTGAAAAAATGAAAAAAAAAAGAACAGACACAATAATGAAAATAAAAAGAAAACAATAACAAATGAAAATTACATCCTATCATAACGTCTCTCAGTCTACAACAATTTGAGAGCAGCTCATGTAGGTGTGCAGTAACGGTGCGACTATTAGAAATATGGTTTTATAACTAAGAATGGGTGAGATTAATAACAATAAGCCCCTTTCGTGAGAGGAGGATTAAGAAAAGGAAAATTCCCCCACCAATAACAAGCTACCAACATGAATTGCTCCACATAAAGTTTCAACCAGTATATAACAGTACATCATAACCTGTATTAACTAAAGTTTATTTTCAGAACTTTAACTTCAACAATAAAACTTCAATGTCCTGTGTTCATATATTTGTTAAGTGTCCAGGAGAGTTGATGCCCTTTAGTGCAAATGCATCAGTACAACAGTTCACCTATCACTTCCTCTAGTTGGTTTGTCCGGCCTCTCCATAACCCCAGTCCCCTCACTTTCACGAACCTCAAGAGTGTATTAAAGTTATACTTATCTGCTATTGAGGGTCGTCTTAAGGCCGATTCAATTCTTTGCAAACTTGTTTTACAAGCTTGTCAAGTGTCCATTATCAGTGGAAAACAGAAGAGTAGGTCTTCCTCTAGTCTATGGTGGCATTGCTTGTTTCTTTGCATCTTAGGTCCTTTGTTTCTTCTTTGGGATCTTTGACCATGTTTTTTGTAGCTGTTTGTTTTGCTGCTGCGGCGTGTCTTGGGGGTCCGATTCCTGACCCAGGGTCGGGGGGGTAATCCGTAGTCTTTGGCATATGTCTGGAATCTCCTGAGGGTCCTTAAGAATCAGGGTTTTATTTTCAAATAAGATATTGAGTGAGAAGGGGAACCCCCATCTATATGGGATTTGGTTTTTCCTCAGAAGTGAGGTGAGGGGTCTCAGTTCACCTCTTCTCTGCAGCGTTCTCAGGCAGAGATCCTGATAGAATTGAATGACATTCCCCTGGAATTTGAATGTCGGATTTTTTCGCGAGGCTGCTAGTATCTCCTCTCTTTCCTGATATCTTAGCATTTTGATTATTATGTCTCTCGGGGGGTCATTGCCTTTAGGCTTAGGTCTGAGAGCCCGGTGTGCTCTTTCAATCTCAAATTTCTCCTCTTCAGATCTCCCTGTGATGCTATGAAATAGCCGTAATAGATAGTCTGTTAACTCTGGTGTAGTTATTGTCTCTGGGACCCCCTTTAATCTCACATTGGATCGCCTATTGCGATTTTCCAGATCCTCCAACTTATCATTGATGTCTTCAATTTCTTGTTGCTGGGAAGATATTTGTTTGGATAGTGTATTGACTTCCTCTATCACATTATCGGTGGTTTCTTCAAGGGAATTCACTCTGACTCCCAAGTCTGTTACATCTTGCTTGATATCAGATAAGCTGCTCATTACAGTATTTTGCATAGTTTCCATCCTCTCTAGCAGTCTTTCAAAATTGGAGTTAAGATCTTGTTTAGAGACCAGGTTAGCTAAATCAGTTTTAGTAAGAGGTGTTAGTTCTGTATTTTGCTCTTGAGACCCTGTATCTGAGTCTCCATCACTCCCTTGTGAATCTGCTTGCCTTTCTGTAAGCTTCTCCGCCTTGGAGGGTTTAAAAAAAAGATTTGCTGTAGCTTGTTTAGTTAGCGGTGCAGTTTTTGTGTTTTTCCTGCCTGCCATTTTTGCTCTCTCTTGCCCTCTCTTAGCTAGTGAGATGAAGGTTGTGAATAAAATAAGCGTTCCAAAGTTTCTTCTCCCTATGACTCCATTAAACAGCTCTCAACAGTGTCATGTCTGTATGGGTTACTGTGGATCGGTTGTCACTGGTGCTGATAATTACCTTGTTGTATATATTGCCTTATCTTTCATGTATATATTTTAGCTGCTAGTGGCAGTTAAGATCTTTGAATCTTTCTCAAGATGTGCTGCTTTTAGGCATGTTGCACATCGCTGTTGCGTGCTGTAAGCGCCTCTCAGGCCTCCTCCCCTGTAATTAATACTGCGTGTCAATGGCTGCTTGTCTATTTGGGCCGCAACAAAGGAGCTGTCACCCCGGGGCAGGTATCGGTAAGGTCTGCCTGTGATCTTCTCCCCCTCCCGATTATTTATAAATATGCTCTGCCCGGTAGTTTGTAAGTAGAAAGTTGACCCCGGTTACCTCCTGTGTAGTTTTTATTCCGAGAGCCGCGCACATGGCTCTGCAGGATGGTGACCGGGATCCGTTTCGTGTCGGGACTTTCTTTCAGCGTCTGCCCCTTGATGTCTTAGATGATGAGCTTCTTTTAGTTCAAGAAAGGGCCCCCTGTAGGTCCTCACGCCATCTTAGTGTTCAATATTGCACGGAGCTGTTGTATTAGGCGTCCATTCCCTTGCCCTGCTAGGCTCCGCCCCAGTTATAGCTATTTTAGGGGGATATCTGTGTGTGCAGGTGACTATTACTGTGCATAATTATTAGGCAACTTAACAAAAAACAAATATATACCCATTTCAATTATTTATTTTTACCAGTGAAACCAATATAATATCTCAACATTCACAAATATACATTTCTGACATTCAAAAACAAAACAAAAACAAATCAGTGACCAATATAGCCACCTTTCTTTGCAAACACACTCAAAAGCCTGCCATCCATGGATTCTGTCAGTGTTTTGATCTGTTCACCATCAACATTGCGTGCAGCAGCAACCACAGCCTCCCAGACACTGTTCAGAGAGGTGTACTGTTTTCCCTCCTTGTAAATCTCACATTTGATGATGGACCACAGGTTCTCAATGGGGTTCAGATCAGGTGAACAAGGAGGCCATGTCATTAGATTTTCTTCTTTTATACCCTTTCTTGCCAGCCACGCTGTGGAGTACTTGGACGCGTGTGATGGAGCATTGTCCTGCATGAAAATCATGTTTTTCTTGAAGGATGCAGACTTCTTCCTGTACCACTGCTTGAAGGTGTCTTCCAGAAACTGGCAGTAGGACTGGGAGTTGAGCTTGACTCCATCCTCAACCCGAAAAGGCCCCACAAGCTCATCTTTGATGATACCAGCCCAAACCAGTACTCCACCTCCACCTTGCTGGCGTCTGAGTCGGACTGGAGCTCTCTGCCCTTTACCAATCCAGCCACGGGCCCATGCATCTGGCCCATCAAGACTCACTCTCATTTCATCAGTCCATAAAACCTTAGAAAAATCAGTCTTGAGATATTTCTTGGCCCAGTCTTGACGTTTCAGCTTGTGTGTCTTGTTCAGTGGTGGTCGTCTTTCAGCCTTTCTTACCTTGGCCATGTCTCTGAGTATTGCACACCTTGTGCTTTTGGGCACTCCAGTGATGTTGCAGCTCTGAAATATGGCGAAACTGGTGGCAAGTGGCATCTTGGCAGCTGCACGCTTGACTTTTCTCAGTTCATGGGCAGTTATTTTGCGCCTTGGTTTTTCCACACGCTTCTTGCGACCCTGTTGACTATTTTGAATGAAACGCTTGATTGTTCGATGATCACACTTCAGAAGCTTTGCAGTTTTAAGAGTGCTGCATCCCTCTGCAAGATATCTCACTATTTTTTACTTTTTTGAGCCTGTCAAGTCCTTCTTTTGACCCATTTTGCCAAAGGAAAGGAAGTTGCCTAATAATTATGCACACCTGATATAGGGTGTTGATGTCATTAGACCACACCCCTTCTCATTACAGAGATGCACATCACCTAATATGCTTAATTGGTAGTAGGCTTTCGAGCCTATACAGCTTGGAGTAAGACAACATGCATAAAGAGGATGATGTGGTCAAAATACTCATTTGCCTAATAATTCTGCACTCCCTGTATAGCTACAATATAAATAATAATTATATTGTAGCTATTTTAGGATTAATATTTATTTACAGGCAACTTTGTATTTATTTTAACCAGGTACAATAGCTATTAAATAGTTAAGAACTATTTAATAGCTACCTAGTTAAAATAATTACAAACTTACCTGTAAAATAAATCCTAACCTAAGTTACAATTAAACCTAACACTACACTATCAATAAATAAATTTAATAAACTACCTACAATTAAACCTAACACTACACTATCAATAAATTAATTACATACAAATACCTACAAATAAATACAATTAAATAAACTAACTAAAGTACAAAAAATAAAAAAAGAACTAAGTTACAAAAAATAAAAAAATAATTTACAAACATTATAAAAATATTACAACAATTTTAAGCTAATTACACCTACTCTAAGCACCCTAATAAAATAACAAAGCCCCCCAAAAAAATAAAAAAATGCCCTACCCTATTCTAAAATAAAAATTGAAAAGCTCTTTTACCTTACCAGCCCTTAAAAGGGCCTTTTGCGGGGCATGCCCCAAAGAATTCTGCTCTTTTGCCTGTAAAAAAAAAACATACAATACCCCCCCCCAACATTACAACCCACCACCCACATACCCCTAATCTAACCCAAACCCCCCTTAAATAAACCTAACACTAAGCCCCTGAAGATCTCCCTACCTTGTCTTCACCACGCCGGGTATCACCGATACGTCCAGAAGAGGATCCGAAGTCTTCATCCAATCCGGGCGATGTCTTGATCCAAGCCCAAGCGGGGGATGAAGAGGTCCATCATCCGGCTGAAGTCTTGATCCAAGCGGGGGCTGAAGAGGTCCATCATCCGGCTGAAGTCTTGATCCAAGCGGGGGCTGAAGAGGTCCATCATCCGGCTGAAGTCTTGATCCAAGCGGGGGCTGAAGAGGTCCATCATCCGGCTGAAGTCTTCTATCAAGCGGCATCTTCAATCTTCTTTCTTCCGGCTCTATCTTCAAGTTCAATCCGATTGGCTGATTGGATCAGCCAATCGGATTGAACTTGAATCTGATTGGCTGATTCCATCAGCCAATCAGAATTTTCCTACCTTAATTCCGATTGGCTGATAGAATCCTATCAGCCAATCGGAATTTGAGGGACACCATCTTGGATGACGTCCCTTAAAGGAACCGTCATTCATCGGGAAGTCGTCGGCCAGGATGGATGTTCCGCGTCGGCGGGATGAAGATGGAGCCGGAAGAAAGAAGATTGAAGATGCCGCTTGATAGAAGACTTCAGCCAGATGATGGACCTCTTCAGCCCCAGCTTGGATCAAGACTTCAGCCGGATGATGGATCTCTTCAGCCCCAGCTTGGATCAAGACTTCAGCCGGATGATGGACCTCTTCAGCCCCCGCTTGGGCTTGGATGAAGACATCGCCCGGATTGGATGAAGACTTCGGACCCTCTTCTGGACGGATCGGTGATACCCGGCATGGTGAAGACAAGGTAGGGAGATCTTCAGGAGTTTAGTGTTAGGTTTATTTAAGGGGGGTTTGGGTTAGATTAGGGGTATGTGGGTGATGGGTTGTAATGTTGGGGGGGGGTATTGTATGTTTTTTTTTACAGGCAAAAGAGCAGAATTCTATGGGGCATGCCCCGCAAAAGGCCCTTTTAAGGGCTGGTAAGGTAAAAGAGCTTTTCAATTTTTATTTTAGAATAGGGTAGGGCATTTTTTTATTTTGGGGGGCTTTGTTATTTTATTAGGGGGCTTAGAGTAGGTGTAATTAGCTTACAATTGTTGTAATATTTTTATAATGTTTGTAAATTATTTTTTGTAACTTAGTTCTTTTTTTATTTTTTGCACTTTAGTTAGTTGTTTTTTTTATATCTTTATTTAGTGGGGACCCAAACGGGTATACCACAACAAGGAGGAAGACAATGTACATGAAGTAACAAGAAAATAACATAACTTACATAAAGTGATATCCTGATAGGAAACTTACATCATGCGGCTAATGTGGTTAATGAGAATTTAATGCATTCCCAGAGCGGTTAACACCCGTCTAGGTAACTTTTTTAATTTTCTAGGTAATCCGAAAGGAGGGAAGAGGGGATGGGAAAAGAGAGGGGTTTGGGGGGAACAGATGGTGTGAATGGGAGGGGGGGGGGGGTAAAAAAGGGGGGTGGGGGGGAAGGGAAAAAGAGAGAAGGGGGGAGTGAGGGTGACTTAGAAGGACGGTGGGGGAGGGAGGGCAGAGGAGGATAAGAGGTAAAGGAGGGATGGGGAAGGGGTAGGGAGGGGGGAGGAAAACATAGTAAATTCAAGCAATCAGGTCAGAACCCTATGTCTAATTAACAGAGGTCGGCTCATTTTATCTCAAGAAACAAAAGGGCATAAATCACCAAGGAGAAGGAGGAGACACCCGGTCCGCCCGTTGTAGCTCACAACATACACTTTCATATGTCAGTGTAGAGGAGGAAGGAGGGAGAGAGGGAAAGGGAGATTGAGATAAAGAGTACCGTCAGGGGTCACTAAGATGTCTCACCAGTTGGTTGCCTTTTAGTCTTTCTGTCAAAATAAACGTGCTATCAGCAAAAGGTAACATTAACTGTGTGTAACTGCTGACAGGTAGAGACAATAAGTATGGTTCCCATTTTGTAAAAAAGGCTTTGATTCTTCTCTCCAGGTCTCCCTTGACATCTGCCTGTTCTATCAGTAGTTGTGTGTGTAGAAGATTAGTGAATTGTGTGATGTGCGGTGGTTTGCTGGAGACCCAGTGTGTTAGTATAAGCTTTCTAGCAATGAGGATGGCAGTATTCAGAAAGCGGTCCTGCGGGGTACTCTGTGCATGCCCCCTAAGAAAGAAAGTGTTCCAGGCTGAGAGGACCGGCATTACACCGCACTTTCTCCTCAACCAGAACTGGATCTTACTCCAGTATTGAGCTATTTTAGGGCAGCTCCAGAACAAGTGTGTAATGTCTGGTTTAGGTGAGGAGCATTTGGTACACGTGATCCTTGCCTAGTTAGGGAACAGATATTGTCTATTGGTGAGTTGCTTCTGCCACTGAGTCCTTCAGACATCAGTTTACGGACATAATGTAGGGATTGGAGGTATGCAAATGTACTATGTCTAGGAAGGCCAAATCTAACCTGTAGATGTGCCAACGAGAATGGTTTGTCCGTAAGTGGGTCTATTAGCTGTGCAACTGTGTGTAAACCCTTCTCCTCCCATAGGGCAAAAATTTGTGTGGTCATGCCTGGGAGAAAAGCCGGGTTGCCCTGTAATGGGAGATGTTTGGTAATTTTGTTAGGGAGCTTCCACCACCTACACAGTATTGCCCATGCTCTGAGCGGATCTTTAAATAGGATGTTGTCTTTAATTTGGGCAGGGAGAGTATGGAGGGGAGTGTGGGGTAAGAAAGCTAAGTGAGGTGGATGGGCAAGGGATTTCTCAAGCTTTTCATCATTAAAAATTGATGTACGTGCCAGCCAGTCAAAGACCAGCTTGGTTAGTGTCGCCCAGTTATACCACTCCACATTTGGGAGTCTCAATCCCCCTTTATTAGTTGGTAGAGCTAGTTTTGTTCTACTGATTCTGTGTTTTCTCGAGTTCCATACGAAATCGCTGAAAGCACTGGTGATATTCTTCAGGTCTTGCTTCGGGAGCAACAGAGGGAGCAACTGCAGGGGGTATAGCAGTTTGGGCATTGCCATCATTTTGACCAGGCTTGCCCGACCTGATAGGGAAATTGGCAATTTGGCCAAGCTCGTCAGTAACGTGCGTATCTGCGCAATCACTGGAGGGATGTTCAATTTGTAAATTAAGTGTGGGTTAACGTGGAGATGTATGCCCAGATATTTAAAAGAGCCTTCAGTAATTTTAAGTGCGGTATGCAGAAGTGAGGAGGGATGTGGGTTAGTGAGGTATGTCAGTTCCAATTTGTCCAGGTTTACCTTGTATCCTGAAATAACTCCGAACTGTTGGAAAATGGAGACCAGTCTGGGTATGGTGGTGCTTGGGTTAATGACGTATAGGAGCAAGTCGTCAGCATATAGAGACAAATGCATAGGGTGAGTTCCTACTTTGATTGCTGGCAGTTTGCTTCTTATGTATATGGCTAGGGGCTCTATGGCTAGGTTGAACATGAGGGGTGATAATGGGCATCCCTGTCGGGTACCTCTTCTGAGGGAGAAAGGTTGGGACACTTCACCGTTTACTATTATAGAGGTGCGCGGGTTATGATATAGTGTTTGTATGAGGTTATGAAAGTCACCCTTAATGCCGAATTTTTCTAGAGTGGTCGATAGGTGGTCCCATTCCACCCTGTCGAACGCTTTTTCTGCATCGACAGAGAGGAGGCACGCTTCTGGGAGTGCTTAAGCTTTGTTCTGGTCACAATTTCTTCATTGCCAGTAAAAGTCTATGAGTGCTAGTGTCTTGCGTATGTTGGTGACTGAGGAACGATGCTTCATGAAGCCTGTCTGGTCCGTGTGGATAACTGTGCCTAATACACCAGCTAGTCTGGTCGCTAATATGGCTGTGAAGAGCTTATACTCATTGTTCAAGAGCGCTATTGGCCTATAAGAGGCAGGGAACGTCGGGTCTCTATTTTGTTTTGGAATTAAGCACATCAGGGCATCTGTGAAATCGGTTGGGGGAGTTGCTGTGCCTTTTAAGTAAGCTGTAAATGTTTGGGCCAGTAAAGGGCTTAATTCTGCTTGCAGAAGCTTGTAATATTCAATTGGTATCTTATCAGGGCCGGGGGTTTTACCTAGTTTGGCTGCTTTAATGGCTTTCAGGACTTCCGATGCCAGGATAGGGGCATTGAGGTGTTCTAGATTTTCTGGGCTCAGGGAGGGAGGGTTAAGTTGATCCCAGAAACGATCTCTGTCATTCTGTATGCATGGTTGCGCAGAGTAGAGTGTGGAAAAAAAGTTAAGAAATTCTGATGTGATTGATTTGGTGTCTGAGTGAAGTGCCCCTTGCTTATGGATGGCAGGAATGATAGATTTGGGGTTAGCCATTTTAACTACATTGGCCAACAGTCTTCCAGTTTTATCTCCAAACCTATAAAAACGGCCTTTTCTATGTGTCTGAAAAAGGTGATCTTGTTGGGATAGAGCATCCTCTCTTAATTTCTTTTTCTCATAGAATTTGTTTCTATTTTGGAGGGAGGGGTGAGCTAGGTATTGGTTGAATGCAGCTGTTACTTCCGCGGTGGTTGTAGTTTCCACCTTTTTCCGTTTAGCGTTATAGTGGGCGGTGAAGCTGGTGATTTGTCCCCTCATAACTGCCTTGGATGCTCCCCAAAAGATTCCCGGGTTATTAAGATGCTGGGTGTTAAATTTGTGATATTCCTCCCACTGGGATTGTAAGTGATTTCTAAACTCAATGTTATGGTAAAGGTAGGTAGGGAATCTCCAGTTCCCCTGTGTGGGGGTGTGGGTCCGGGGTCCAAGTTGCAACCATATGGGTGCATGATCAGAGATTATAAAGTCTGAGATGTCGGTTTCCGGGATCTGTGTGTGCAGTTGTTTAGAGCATAGAAAGTAGTCAATGCGTGAAAGCGTCCCATGTGTTTTAGAGGCACATGTAAAGTCTCTCCTGGTCGGGTGGCGTGAACGCCACAGATCAATGAGATTTAGGGATGTTTTGAAATTAGCCATGACTGCTGTTTCATTTTTCCGTTTCCTAGTATGTGTTTTCACTTTTCTCTGTGTGTGTGTATCAGCTCTACGATCTAATGGCAGGTCCTGGGCCAGATTAAAGTCGCCCCCTAGAATTAATGGCTTATCTGCATGTAAAGCTAGAGAGGATTGTAAGGAGTGCCAAAATTGTGGTCTAAATTGATTGGGTCCGTAGATGTTACATATGGTATATGATTGGTTGTCTAGCTGTAGGCCAGCTATAATGTATCTACCTTTTGGGTCTACTGTGATGGGGTTAATCTGGACCGACAGGCCTTTGCGGACCAAAATGGCTACTCCTCTCTTGCGCCCTTCAGTAGGAGTATAGTATACCTGGTCTACCCATCTGCACCTTAGTTTCTCATGCTCTGTTTCCGTGAGGTGTGTCTCTTGCAGGAGGGCAAGATCTGTGTGAAGACGATTGAGATGTTGCAGTATGATACTGCGTTTGGCCGGAGAGGTTATGCCTCCCACGTTCCAGGACACTATTCTAAGGGGGCATGCCATAGTGTTGGGAGGAAAGGGATGTATTTGGTAAAAGGTTTGTGGTGAATGTGTGGTCTATGGGTCTATACCGTTTCTGGTCAGTTGGATATAAATCAGTAATTGTTTTGTTGAGGTCACATAGGAATGTATAGGTGGGTGTAAGTAACTCAAGCTTATATGTCCGAGGTATCAGTGACTTACGGACCAGTGTTTCTGGAGTCAGGCAACTGAGCGGAATCCGGGTACTCCTCCAAGAACCTATCAAGATAAAATTGGACAAATATGAGAAAACGGCAACATGGTATTCAGTAGAGTGGAAAGGGAAATGGAAGGGGTGTGGGAAGGACAGGCATAAAGCCAGACAGATGGAGTAGGACACATGGGAGGAAAAGGGTCTAGCCAGTGAGATCCTAAGGGGTTGAGATAACAAAGTAAAAATGAGAACAGTAATAGAAACTGGAACACAAACTGTAACATAAGAGAGCAGGTACTTAGCCCTTAATGTAAACATTGGTGGCAGTCTCTGAGACCTAGCTCTCATTTTAGCAAGTAAGTGGGATAGAGAATTGCTTATGCTCTGAGTTCGTCTCTCAACCCTCGCCATTGTGAGGTTCAGCGTCCAGGAATTCTTGAAGCTTTTGCGGGTTCAGGAAAAACTTGGGACCTGTAGGTGTCATCAGTCTCAGCTTGGCGGGGTAGAGAAGTGAAGCCTGTCGGCTCGAAGCATGCAGCTTAGAACAGAGGGGGGCAAACTCCTTTCTCCGTCTTGCCACCTCTGCAGAAAAGTCTTGGAAAATCAGAAGCCTGTGCCCCTCGTAGGCTAGGTCAGGTTGAGATCTATAAGCTTTTAAAAGCGCCAGCTTCTCCTGGTATCTGAGTAGCTTGAAGATAACTTGTCTTGGTCTCTGGTAGGGTTTAGCAGGTGACTGATCTGGGCCCATTCTGTGCGCCCTCTCAACATCCAACAGCATTGTCTCTTGGTCCATCTTAAGCAATTTGGGGAGAGTATATGCGCTCTTTATTTTTAACCGACTCCGGGACCCCTACAATCCTTAGATTATTGCGGCGGGACCGGTTTTCGAGATCATCTAATTTGTCCTGTAGAATTGAATTGTGGCGTTCCATGCGTTGCAGGGCAATTGTAGATGTTTGCTGTGAGTCCTCTACATCAGAGATCCTTTGCTCCGCATGTTGCAGTCTTGTAGAATATTGACGGATTTCAGTAGTAAGGGTGTCCATTCCCGCTTGTAATGTCTCCATTTTAGGGAGAAAGAAGGCCTTTAGGTCTCGGAGTAAGTCAGGAGCTGGTTCAACATTAATATTTTAACTAGGTAGGTCGGCAGATTAGGGGTTAATAAGTGTAAGGCTAGGGGTGTTTAGACTCGGGGTACATGTTAGGGTGTTAGGTGCAGACTTAGGAAGTGTTTCCCCATAGGAAACAATTGGGCTGCGTTAGGAGCTGAACGCTGCTTTTTTTGCAGGTGTTAGGTTTTTTTTCAGCTCAAACGGCCCCATTGTTTCCTATGGGGGAATTGTGTAAGAGCACGTTTTTGAAGCAGGCTGCGTCCGTAAGCACCGCTGGTATTTAGAGTTGCAGTGGCGGTAAATTATGCTATATGCTCCCTTTTTGGAGCCTAAGGCAGCCCTTCTGTGAACTCTAAATACCAGCGGTATTTAAAAGGTGCGGGGGAAAAAAAGCATGCGTAGCTAACGCACCCCTTTGGCTGCAGAACTCTAAATCTAGGCGTTAATCTGCCCCCTACCAGCTGGGCTGGAATGAGGGCCACACCTTCATGCAGACTTGGGGGCTGGCTTTGGTTTCTTAAACGGCTTGGATTTACTCCAACTTGAAGAAGGTTTCCAATTGGAACCAGATTCTTTGGGGGAAGGATTAGGTTTCTGTTCCTTACTTTGTCGAAAGGAACGAAAATAGTTAGAAGCTTTAGATTTACCCTTAGGTCTTTTATCCTGAGGCAAAAAAACTCCCCCCCCCCCCCCCCCCCAGTGACAGTTGAAATAATTGAATCCAGCTGAGAACCAAATAACTTATTACCTTGGAAAGAAAGAGAAAGTAATCTAGACTTAGATACCATGTCAGCATTCCAATATTTGAGCCACAAAGCTCTTCTAGCTAAAATAGATAAAAACATAGGTTTAACATCAATTTTGATGATATCAAAAATGGCATCACAGATAAAATGATTAGCATGTTGAAGCAAGTGAACAATGCTAGACAAATCAGAATCCATTTCCTGTTGCGCTAAACTTTCCAACCAAAAAGTTGATTCAGCTGCAACATCAGCCATAGAAATAGCAGGCCTGAGAAGATAAATAAGCTTTCCTTAGATATGATTCAAGTGTCCTATCTAAAGGATCTTTAAAATAAGTACTATCTTCCATAGGAATAGTAGTACGTTTAGCAAGAGTATAAAAAGCCCCATCAACTTTGGGGATCTTTTCCCAAAACTCCAATCTAACTGCTGGCAAAGGATACGATTTTTTAAACCTTGAAGAAGGAATAAAAGAAGTACCAGGTCTATTCCATTCCTTAGAAATCATATCAGAAATAGCATCAGGAACTGTAAAAACCTCTGGAGTAACCACAGGAGGTTTATAAACAGAATTTAAATGTTTACTTGTTTTAAAATCAAGAATACTAGTTTCCTCAATATCCAATGTAATCAACACCTCTTTTAACAAGGAACAAATATACTCCATTTTAAATAAATAAGTAGATTTGTCAGTGTCAATATCTGAGGAAGGATCTTCTGAATCAGATAGATCCTCATCAGGAGGATGATAATTCAGTATGTTGTCGATCATTTGAAATGTCATCAACTTTATGAGAAGTTTTAAAAGACCCTTTACATTTATTAGAAGGTGGGGTGGCAGACAAAGCCTTCTGAATCGCATCAGCAATAAAATCTTTTATATTCACAGGTATATCATGTACATTAGATGTTGAAGGAACAACAGGCATTGTACTATTACTGATGGACACATTATCTGCATGTAAAAACTTATCATGACAACTATTACATACCACAGCTGGAGATATAATCTCCACAAATTTACAACAAATGCACTTAGCTTTGGTAGAACTGTTATCAGGCAGCAGGGTTCCAACAGTGGTTTCTGAGACAGGATCTGATTGAGACATCTTGCAAGTAAGAGAAAAACAAAATTTATGCTTTCCTGATAAATTTATTTCTCTTGTGGTGTATCCAGTCCACGGATTCATCCATTACTTGTGGGATATTCTCCTTCCCAACAGGAAGCTGCAAGAGGATCACCCACAGCAGAGCTGTCTATATAACTCCTCCCCTAACTGCCACCACCCAGTCATTCGACCTAAGACAAGCAAGAGAAAGGAGAAACTATAGGGTGCAGTGGTGACTGTAGTTTAAAAATAAAAAACACCTGCCTTAAAATGACAGGGCGGGCCGTGGACTGGATACACCACAAGAGAAATACATTTATCAGGTAAGCATAAATTTTGTTTTCTCTTGTAAGGTGTATCCAGTCCACGGATTCATCTATTACTTGTGGGATACCAATACCAAAGCTATAGGACACGGATGAAGGGAGGGACAAGGCAGGCGCTTAAACGGAAGGCACCATTGCCTGTAAGACCTTTCTCCCAAAAATATCCTCTGAAGAAGCAAAAGTATCAAATTTGTAGAATTTAGAAAAAGTATGAAGCGAAGACCAAGTCGCCGCCTTACAAATCTGTTCAACAGAAGCCTCATTTTTAAAAGCCCATGTGGAAGCCACTGCTCTAGTGGAATGAGCTGTAATTCTTTTACGAGGCTGCTGGCCAGCAGTCTCATAAGCTAAGCGGATTATACTTCTTAACCAAAAAGAAAGAAAAGTTGCTGAAGCCTTTTGGCCTTTCCTCTGTCCAGAGTAGACAACAAACAATGCAGATGTTTGACGAAAATCTTTAGTAGCTTGTAAATAAAACTTTAAAGCATGAACCACGTCAAGATTGTGTAATAGACGTTCCTTCTAGGAAGAAGGATTAGGACACAGTGACGGAACAACAATCTCCTGATTGATATTCTTATTAGATACCACCTTAGGAAGAAAACCAGGTTTGGTACGCAAAACTACCTTATCTGCATGGAAGATCAGATAAGGAGAATCACACTGCAAGGCAGATAACTCTGAAACTCTTCGAGCCGAAGAGATAGCTACCAAAAACAGAACTTTCCAAGCTAAAAGCTTGATATCTATGGAATGCAGAGGTTCAAATGGAACCGCTTGAAGAACTTTAAGAACTAAATTTAAACTCCATGGCGGAGCAACAGGTTTAAACACAGGCTTGATTCTAACTAAAGCCTGACAAAACGCCTGAACGTCTGGAACATCTGCCTTCAGGGAGTTCCAGACTGCACCCCAGCCCAGAAGGCTGGCATCTGTAGTTACTATAGTCCAATCTGGCCTGCGGAAGCTCATCCCCTTGGACAGATGGACCTGACATAGCCACCAGAGAAGAGAATCCCTGGTTTCTTGATCCAGATTTAGTAGAGGGGACAAATCTGTGTAATCCCCATTCCACTGACTGAGCATGCAAAGTTGCAGCGGTCTGAGATGTAGGCGGGCAAACGGTACTATGTCCATTGCAGCTACCATTAAATCGATTACTTCCATACACTGAGCCACTGAAGGACGAGAAGTGGAAAAAGAACACGGCAAGAGTCTAGAAGTTTTGACAATCTGGCCTTCGTTAGGTAAATCTTCATTTCTACCGAATCTATCAGAGTCCCTGGGAATGAAACTTTTGTTAGAGGTGATAGAGAACTCTTTTCTTCGTTCACCTTCCACCCATGGGACCTCTGAAATGCCAGAACAATGTTCGTATGGTACCTGTCGATTTGAAAAGTCGACGCCTGTATCAGAATGTCGTATAAGTAAGGGGCTACTGCTATACCCCGCGGCCTTAGGACCGCTAGGAGGGACCCTAGAACCTTTGTAAAGATTCTTGGTGCCGTGGCCAACTCGAAGTGAAGAGCCACAAACTGGTAGTGCCTTTCTAGAAAGGCAAACCTGAGAAAACGATGATGATCTTTATGTATCGGGATGTGAAGATAAGCATCCTTTAAGTCTACGGTAGTCATATATTGACCCTCCTGGATCATAGGAAGGATGGTTCGAATAGTCTCCATCTTGAAGGATGGGACTCTGAGAAATTTGTTTAAGATCTTGAAATCTAAGATTGGTCTGAATGTTCCCTCTTTCTTGGGAACTACAAACAGATTTGAATAGAAGCCCTGCCCCTGTTCCTCCTGCGGAACTGGGTGGATCACTCCCATAACTAGGAGGTCTTGAACACAATGTAAGAATGCCTCTCTCTTTATCTGGTTTGCAGATAAATGTGCGAGATGAAATCTCCCTTTTGGGGGAGAGGTTTTGAAATCCAGAAGATAACCCTCGGACACAATTTCCAATGCCCAGGGATCCTGGACATCTCTTGTCCAAGCCTGGGCGAAGAGAGAGAGTCTGCCCCCTACTAGATCCGTTTCCGGATTGGGGGCTGCTCCTTCATGCTGTCTTAGAGGCAGCAGCATGCTTTTTGGCCTGTTTCCCCGTGTTCCAAGCCTGGTTAGGTCTCCAGACCGGCTTAGACTGGGCAAAAGTTCCCTCTTGTTTTGTGTTAGAGGAAGTTGAAGCTGTGCCACTCTTGAAGTTTCGAAAGGGCCGAAAACTAGACTGTTTGGTCCTTAATTTGTTGGACCTGTCTTGAGGAAGGGCGTGACCTTTTCCTCCAGTGATGTCAGAAATGATCTCCTTGAGTCCAGGCCCGAATAGGGTCTGTCCTTTGAAGGGAATGTTGAGAAGTTTAGACTTTGAAGTCACGTCAGCTGACCAGGATTTAAGCCATAGCGCCCTACGCGCCTGAATAGCAAAACCGGAATTTTTAGCCGTTAGCTTGGTTAAATGAACAACGGCGTCAGAAACAAATGAATTGGCTAGCTTAAGGGCCTTAAGCTTGTCAAAAATATCTTCCAACGGGGTTTCCTCTAGAGACTCAAACCAGAAAGCCGCAGCAGCAGTGACTGGGGCAATGCATGCAAGAGGCTGGAGAATAAAACCTTGTTGAATAAAAATTTTCTTAAGGTAACCCTTTAATTTTTTATCCATTGGATCTAGAAAAGCACAACTGTACAACTGTCCTCGACAGGGATAGTGGTACGCTTAGCTAGAGTAGAAACTGCTCCCTCCACCTTAGGGATCGTCTGCCACAAGTCCCGTGTAGCGGCGTCTATAGGAAACATCTTTTTAAAAACAGGAGGGGGAGAGAACGGTACACCTGGTCTATCCCATTCCTTAGTAATAATTTCAGAAAACCTCTTAGGGATTGGAAAAACATCAGTGTAAGTAGGTACTGCATAGTATTTATCCAATCTACATAATTTCTCGGGGACTACAATAGCGTCACAGTCGTCAAGAGTTGCTAAGACCTCCCTGAGCAATATGCGGAGGTGTTCAAGCTTAAATTTAAATGTAGACATATCAGAATCAGGTTGAAGTATCTTCCCTGAATCAGAGAAATCACCCACAGATTGAAGCTCCCCTGCTTCAGCACATTGTGAGGGTGTATCAGACATAGCCACTAAAGCGTCAGAGAGCTCTGTATTTATTCTAGTCCCAGAGCTGTCTCGCTTTCCTTGCAATCCTGGCAGTTTAGATAATACCTCTGTAAGGGTATGATTCATAACTGCCGCCATATCTTGTAAGGTATATGCAATGGGCGCACCAGATGTACTTGGCGTCCCCTGAGCGGGAGTTATAGGTTCTGACATGTGGGGAGAGTTAGACGGCATAACTTCCTCCTTGTCAATTTCTTCTGGTGATAAATTTTTTAAAGCCAGAATATGGTCTTTGTAATCTATAGTAAAATCAGTGCATTTGGTACACATTCTAAGAGGGGGTTCCACAATGGCTTCTAAACATAATGAACAATGAGTTTCCTCTATGTCAGACATGTTTAAACAGACTAGTAATGAGACCAGCAAGCTTGGAAAACACTTTAATAACTGTGAACAAGCAAAAAATAAAAACGGTACTGTGCCTTTAAGAGAAAAAAACAATCACATAAACTGCAAAACAGTAAAAAAAGCAGTAAATTCTACAGTGTGTGTATAATAGACTGAAATAGCATTGCACCCACTTGCAAATGGATGATTAACCCCTTAGTTTCAAAACCGGATCCAAAAAATGATATAGCCGTTTTTAAACAGACACAACCAACTGCCACAGCTCTACTGTGGCTCCTACCTGCCCATACAACGATTTTGGAAGGCACAAAAACCCTGTAGAGGGGTCCTATATGTCAGGGGACTCCTTCAGGGAAGCTGGATGTCTCAAGCTGCAAAAACTACTGCGCAATTAAGGCGTGAAAATAGGCCCCTCCCAACCTGTACTCACAGTGAGAGGGCCTTAAAAAACTATCCCTAGGTAAAATCTAGTCAGCCATGTGGAAAAACTGGGCCCCAGAATAAAGTTTTATCACCATTTGTAGTAAACGTTTATATACATCAAGCAAACGTTATATCTATTAAGTAATGAGAGTAAATAACAAAAATATTACCCTTTACAGCAAGCATGATACCAGTCGTTATTAAATCACTGTAATCAGGCTTACCTTAAATAAATCAGGTACTGTCAGCATTTTCTAGCTTATCATCTCTCTAGAAAAATTAAAACTGCACATACCTCAGAGCAGGAAACCCTGCACGCTATTCCCCCAGCTGAAGTTACCCATCTCTTCAGTTATGTGTGAGAACAGCAGTGGACCTTAGTTACAAACAGCTAAGATCATCAAAAAACTTCAGGCAGACTCTTCTTCCCTTTCTGCCTGAAGCCAAAATAGTACAACTCCGGTACCATTTGAAAATAATAAACTTTTGATTGAAAATAAACTACATTAATTCACCACATCTCTCTAGCTACTTCCCTTGTTGAGAGCTGCAAGAGAATGACTGGGAAGTGGCACTTAGGGGAGGAGCTATATAGACAGCTCTGCTGTGGGTGATTCTCTTGCAGCTTCCTGTTGGGAAGTAGAATATCCCACAAGTAATGGATGAATCCGTGGACTGGATACACCTTACAAGAGAAACAACATATAAAGCAAAATTTATCAATTTCCTTATATGGCAGTTTCAGGAATGTGAAAAAAATGCAAACAGCATAGCCCTCTGATATAGAAAAAAGGCAAAAGGCATTTAGGAATGGGGTTTAAAAAAATGAAATTATTTGGCGCCAAGTATGATGCACAACGCAAACTGAGAATTTTTTGGTGCTAACATCTGGAAATGATACACTTGTGTCATTGAAGACGCAACCTTGTGCAAGGAACTCGGCGTCAACTAAAACGCCGGAAATGACGAATACCTTTGCGCCAAAAAAATTATTGCGCCAAGAATGACGCAATAAACATTGGCATTTTGCGCTGTCGCAAGCCTAATTTTGCCTGTGAAATTTAATGAAAAAGCAATTTGAAAAAACAGAATTTATGCTTACCTGATAAATTACTTTCTCCAACGGTGTGTCCGGTCCACGGCGTCATCCTTACTTGTGGGAATATCTCTTCCCCAACAGGAAATGGCAAAGAGTCCCAGCAAAGCTGGCCATATAGTCCTTCCTAGGCTCCGCCCACCCCAGTCATTCGACCGACGGACAGGAGGAAAAAATAGGAGAAACCATAGGGTGCCGTGGTGACTGTAGTTAGAGAAAATAATTCATCAGACCTGATTAAAAAACCAGGGCGGGCCGTGGACCAGACACACCGTTGGAGAAAGTAATTTATCAGGTAAGCATAAATTCTGTTTTTTTCCAACATTGGTGTGTCCGGTCCACGGCGTCATCCTTACTTGTGGGAACCAATACCACGGATGAAGGGAGGGAGCAAATCAGGTTACCTAAACGGAAGGCACCACGGCTTGCAAAACCTTTCTCCCAAAAATAGCCTCCGAAGAAGCAAAAGTATCAAATTTGTAAAATTTGGCAAAAGTGTGCAGTGAAGACCAAGTCGCTGCCTTACATATCTGATCAACAGAAGCCTCGTTCTTGAAGGCCCATGTGGAAGCTACAGCCCTAGTGGAGTGAGCTGTGATTCTTTCAGGAGGCTGCCGTCCGGCAGTCTCATAAGCCAATCGGATGATGCTTTTAAGCCAAAAGGAAAGAGAGGTAGAAGTTGCTTTTTGACCTCTCCTTTTACCAGAATAGACGACAAACAGAGAAGAAGTTTGTCTGAACTCTTTTGTAGCTTCTAAGTAGAATTTTAGAGCACGGACTACATCTAAATTGTGTAGCAAACGTTCCTTCTTTGAAACTGGATTCGGACACAAAGAAGGTACAACTATCTCCTGATTAATATTTTTGTTGGAAACAACCTTTGGTAGAAAACCAGGCTTAGTACGCAAAACAACCTTATCTGAATGGAACACCAGATAGGGCGGAGTACACTGTAGAGCAGATAACTCAGAAACTCTTCTAGCAGAAGAAATAGCAACCAAAAACAAAACTTTCCAAGATAACAACTTAATATCTATGGAATGTAAAGGTTCAAACAGAACCCCTTGAAGAACTGAAAGAACTAGATTTAAACTCCAGGGAGGAGTCAAAGGTCTGTAAACAGGCTTGATCCTAACCAAAGCCTGAACAAATGCTTGAACATCTGGCAAAACTGCCAGTCGTTTGTGTAGTAAGACAGATAAAGCAGAAATCTGTCCCTTTAGAGAACTCGCAGATAATCCTTTATCCAAACCTTCTTGTAGAAAGGAAAGAATCCTAGGAATTTTTATCCTATTCCATGGAAATCCCTTGGATTCACACCAGCAGATATATCTTTTCCATATTTTATGGTAAATCTTTCTAGTTACCGGTTTTCTGGCTTGAACCAGAGTATCTATCACAGAATCTGAAAACCCACGCTTTGATAGAATCAAGCGTTCAATCTCCAAGCCGTCAGCTGGAGGGAGACCAGATTTGGATGTTCGAATGGACCCTGAACAAGAAGGTCCTGTCTCAAAGGTAGCTTCCATGGTGGAACCGATGACATATTCACCAGGTCTGCATACCAAGTCCTGCGTGGCCACGCAGGAGCTATCAAGATCACCGAGGCCCTCTCCTGTTTGATACTGGCTACCAGCCTGGGAATGAGAGGAAACGGCGGAAATACATAAGCTAGGTTGAAGGTCCAAGGCGCTACTAGTGCATCCACTAGAGTCGCCTTGGGATCCCTGGATCTGGACCCGTAGCAAGGAACCTTGAAGTTCTGACGAGACGCCATCAGATCCATATCTGGAATGCCCCATAGTTGCGTCAACTGGGCAAAGATCTCCGGGTGGAGTTCCCACTCCCCCGGATGGAATGTCTGACGACTCAAATAATCCGCTTCCCAGTTTTCCACACCTGGAATGTGGATCGCAGATAGGTGGCAGGAGTGATTCTCCGCCCATTGTATTATTTTGGTCACTTCTTTCATCGCCAGGGAACTCCTTGTTCCCCCCTGATGATTGATATACGCAACAGTCGTCATGTTGTCTGATTGGAATCTTATGAATCTGGCCTTTGCTAGCTGAGGCCAAGCCCTGAGAGCATTGAATATCGCTCTTAGTTCTAGAATGTTTATCGGGAGAAGAGACTCTTCCCGAGACCATAGTCCCTGAGCTTTCAGGGATTCCCAGACCGCGCGCCAGCCCACTAGACTGGCGTCGGTCGTGACGATGACCCACTCTGGTCTGCGGAAGCTCATTCCCTGGGACAGGTGATCCTGGGTTAGCCACCAACGGAGTGAGTCTCTGGTCTTCTGATCTACTTGAATCACTGGAGACAAGTCTGTATAGTCCCCATTCCACTGTTTCAGCATGCACAGTTGTAATGGTCTTAGATGAATTTGCGCAAAAGGAACTATGTCCATTGCTACAACCATCAATCCTACTACTTCCATGCACTGACCTACGGAAGGACGAGGAATAGAATGAAGAACTTGACAAACGTTTAGAAGTTTTGACTTTCTGACTTCTGTCAAGAAAATCCTCATTTCTAAGGAATCTATTATTGTTCCCAAGAAGGGAACTCTTGTCGACGGAGACAGGGAACTTTTTTCTATGTTCACCTTCCATCCGTGAGATCTGAGAAAGGCCAGAACGATGTCTGAGTGAGCCTTTGCCTTTGAAAGAGACAACGCTTGTATTAGAATGTCGTCCAAGTACGGTACTACTGCAATGCCCCTTGGTCTTAGAACCGCTAGAAGGGATCCGAGTACCTTTGTGAAAATCCTTGGAGCAGTGGCTAACCCGAATGGGAGGGCCACAAACTGGTAATGTTTGTCCAGAAAGGCGAACCTTAGGAACTGATGATGTTCTTTGTGGATAGGGATATGTAGATACGCATCCTTTAGATCCACGGTAGTCATAAATTGAACTTCCTGGATTGTGGGTAGAATCGTTCGAATGGTTTCCATCTTGAACGATGGTACTCTGAGAAATTTGTTTAGGATCTTTAAATCCAGGATTGGTCTGAAAGTTCCCTCTTTTTTGGGAACTACAAACAGATTTGAGTAAAATCCCATTCCTTGTTCCGCCGTTGGAACTGGGTGTATCACTCCCATCTTTAACAGGTCTTCTACACAATGTAAGAATGCCTGTCTCTTTATTTGGTTTGAGGATAAGTGAGACATGTGGAACCTTCCCCTTGGGGGTAGTTCCTTGAATTCCAGAAGATAACCCTGAGAAACTATTTCTAGCGTCCAGGGATCCTGAACATCTCTTGCCCAAGCCTGAGCAAAGAGAGAGAGTCTGCCCCCCAGTAGATCCGGTCCCGGATCGGGGGCTACTCCTTCATGCTGTTTTGTTAGCAGCGGCAGGCTTCTTGGCCTGCTTACCCTTGTTCCAGCCTTGCATCGGTTTCCAGGCTGGTTTGGTCTGTGAGGCATTACCCTCTTGCTTAGAGGATGCAGAATTAGAGCCCGGTCCGTTCCTGAAATTACGAAAGGAACGAAAATTAGACTTATTCTTGGCTTTGAAAGGCCTATCTTGTGGGAGGGCGTGGGCCTTTCCCCCAGTGATGTCTGAGATAATCTCTTTCAATTCTGGCCCAAAGAGCGTTTTACCCTTGAAGGGGATATTAAGCAATTTTGTCTTGGATGATACATCCGCTGACCAAGACTTTAGCCAAAGCGCTCTTCGCGCCACAATTGCAAACCCTGAATTTTTTGCCGCTAATCTAGCTATTTGCAAAGCGGCATCTAAAATAAAAGAGTTAGCCAACTTAAGTGCGTGAACTCTGTCCATAACCTCCTCATATGGAGTCTCTCTACTGAGCGACTTTTCTAGTTCCTCGAACCAGAACCACGCTGCTGTAGTGACAGGAACAATGCACGAAATGGGTTGAAGAAGGTAACCTTGCTGTACAAAAATCTTTTTAAGCAAACCCTCCAATTTTTTATCCATAGGATCTTTGAAAGCACAATTATTCTCGATAGGAATAGTAGTGCGCTTGTTTAGAGTAGAAACTGCCCCCTCGACCTTAGGGACTGTCTGCCATAAGTCCTTTCTGGGGTCGACCATAGGAAATAATTTCTTAAATATAGGAGGGGGAACAAAAGGTATGCCGGGCTTCTCCCACTCCTTATTCACTATGTCCGCCACCCGCTTGGGTATAGGAAAAGCGTCGGGGTGCACCGGAACCTCTAGGAACTTGTCCATCTTGCATAATTTTTCTGGAATGACCAGGTTGTCACAATCATCCAGAGTAGATAACACCTCCTTAAGCAGTGCGCGGAGATGTTCTAATTTAAATTTAAATGTCACAACATCAGGTTCAGCCTGTTGGGAAATTTTTCCTGAATCTGAAATTTCCCCATCTGACAAAACCTCCCTCATGGCCCCTTCAGATTGGTGTGAGGGTATGACAGAACAATTATCATCAGCGCCCTCCTGCTCTTCAGTGTTTAAAACAGAGCAATCGCGCTTTCTCTGATATGCAGGCATTTTGGATAAAATATTTGCTATGGAGTTATCCATTACAGCCGTCAATTGTTGCATGGTAATAAGCATTGGCGCGCTAGAAGTACTAGGGGCCTCCTGCGTGGGCAAAACTGGTGTAGACACAGAAGGAGATGATGTAGAACCATGTCTACTCCCTTCATCTGATGAATCATCTTGGGCAACTTCATTATCTGTGACAGTACTGTCCTTACTTTGTTTGGACGCTTTGGCACAATTATCACATAATTTAGAAGGGGGAGACACATTGACTTTCATACATATAGAACATAGCTTATCTGAAGGCACAGACATGTTAAACAGGCTTAAACTTGTCAGTAAAGCACAAAAAACGTTTTAAAACAAAACCGTTACTGTCTCTTTAAATTTTAAACAGAGCACACTTTATTACTGAATATGTGAAAAAATATGAAGGAATTGTTCAAAATTTACCAAATTTTCACCACAGTGTCTTAAAGCATTAAAATTATTGCACACCAATTTTCAGAGCTTTAACCCTTAAAATAACGAAACCGGAGCCGGTTACAGTTTTAACCCCTCTACAGTCCCAGCTACAGCCTTTGCTGCGACTTTACCAAGCCCAGAGGGGAATATGATACCAAATGACGCCTTCTAGGAACTTTTCCAACTATCTTCAGATCCTCACACATGCATCTGCATGTCTTGCTCTCAAAAACAACTGCGCAGTAATGGCTCGAAAATGAGGCTCAGCCTACAACTGGGAAGGCCCTTCCTGACTGGAAAAGGTGTCTAACATAGTGCCTGACGTTAAAAAACGTTCCCCAAGTTTATAAGTGTGAAATACCAGCATAAACATGTATAAAATGCCCAAATAAAGTAATCGATTTTGCCCATAAAAGTGTCTACCAGTTTTATAGCCCATATTAAGCCCTTTATTCTGCTTGAGACTAAGAAATTGGCTTACCGGTCCCCATGAGGGGAAAAGACAGCCTTCCAGCATTACACAGTCTTGTTAGAAATATGGCTAGTCATACCTTAAGCAGAAAAGTCTGCTAACTGTTTCCCCCAACTGAAGTTACTTCATCTCAACAGTCCTATGTGGAAACAGCAAAGGATTTTAGTTACTGTCTGCTAAAATCATCTTCCTCTCACAAACAGAATTCTTCATCTTTTTCTGTTTCAGAGTAAATAGTACATACCAGCACTATTTTAAAATAACAAACTCTTGATAGTAGAATAAAAAACTACAACTAAACACCACATACTCTTAACCATCTTCGTGGAGATGTTGCCTGTGCAACGGCAAAGAGAATGACTGGGGTGGGCGGAGCCTAGGAGGGACTATATGGCCAGCTTTGCTGGGACTCTTTGCCATTTCCTGTTGGGGAAGAGATATTCCCACAAGTAAGGATGACGCCGTGGACCGGACACACCAATGTTGGAGAAAAGACTATACCGCAGGTAAGAAAAATATTTTCCTAAATATGTTTTTCTCTCAAATATGAAACGGATAGTCTGCAAAAGGAAATATACATAAACCTGACTCATGGCAAATATAAGTACAATACATATATTTAGAACTTTATATTAATGCATAAGGTGCCAAACCATAGCTGAGAGTGTCTTAAGTAATGAAAACATACTTACCCAAAGACACCCATCCACATATAGCAGATAACCAAACCAGTACTGAAACAGTTATCAGTAGAGGTAATGGAATATGAGAGTATATCGTCAATCTGAATAAGGGAGGTGGGAGATGAATCTCTACGACTGATAACAGAGAACTTATGAAATAGATCTCCCGCAAGGAAAACCATTGCATTCAATAGGTGATACTCCCTTCACAAACCTCTGACATTCACTGTACTCTGAGAGGAATCGGGCTTCAAAATGCTGAGAAGCGCATATCAATGTAGAAATCTTAGCACAAACTTACTTCGCCACCTCCATAGGAGGCAAAGTTTGTAAAACTGAATTATTGGGGGTGTTGAGGGGTGTATTTATAGGCATTTTGAGGTCTGAGAAACTTTGCCCCTCCTGTTAGGATTGTATATCCCATACGTCACTAGCTCATGGACTCTTGCCAATTACATGAAAGAAATTGTACGTTCCGTAATAGCCATGAGTACCAACATTTCTACACATAAGCAGACAGAATCACATAACAAACATGATTAAAGTCCCCCACTTCTCAATAACCCCTGATTCCATAAAGATAAAGGAGCCACTGAGACCCTGGCTTCGGTCCTTCAAGTTTGACAGATAATAGCGTTGCTTCTGACATGGACTTGAGTGAAGAAAGCAGGCAGCGAAAATCGTCAACACTGATTGCTTGTGGGGCTGTTAATATGAGTCGGAATGGTTTCTTAGAAAGACTCTCCCTGCGTCTCCGGACTCTAACTTTCATCCATGCTCTCACTGAGAGGCTGACAGGACTACTTAAAACTCCTGTCCCATCTCGAAGAGTAGTACCCTCCATAAGAGACTACTCAGTAATTTTCTGACACTTCTCTGCCAACCTCCTGTGACGAAAGGCAAAGAATGACTGGGGGATGAGGGAAGTGGGGGAGATATTTAAGCCTTTTGCTGGGGTGTATTTGCCTCCTCCTGGTGGCCAGGTTCTGTATTTCCCAAAAGTAATGAATGCAGCTGTGGACTCTCCCCGTTTTAAGAAGAAAATACTATTATAAATATATAAATTAGAATTTTTTTAATTCAAATATTGCATAATTTGAATATTACATTTAAAGAAAGCATTAGAAATACTATTACATTAAACAAATGTTAGACTGTTGTACAAACATTCGATATTCGAAATGAACGAACAAATGTGTTAAAATTTGTTTAATTTTTCAAATTTTGCGAAACATTCGCCCATCCCTACATATAGGCTGTAGCTTGAAAGTTCCTCAGAGCAAAACTCTTCTCCTCTAGTATTTGTTTAATTTAGTCTGGTTTATGTACCTGCATTTTTCAGGTCATTGTGTACCCTACTCATGTACCTAGCAGTATAGTACACAAAGGGACTTTACAAATAAATTATAATAAGCAGGCTCCGCCAGTGCTGCTCCCCCATATACCTGCAAGTATAAGTTTACACCAATCATTTAAACTGCTTAATTCTGGACAGAAGATCCAACCAACTCATGTGAACCTAGACTCGCATTAACATAATAATGTAGATTCATAAAGCAAAAGGCAGCACAATAAATACTAAGGAAACATTTGTTAGAAAACATGGCCCTGTTAACCATCAATATTCATTACCCATGGATGTTCCATGACAGTTATCATCACTTTACCATCATGGAGATATTGATGTTGACGCCTACCCCATTACATTCTGACTTTAGTTTTAAGAAATATAAAAAGTGTAAAATGACTTTACTATTAGAAAAGATATGGTTTCCAAACTATAAATTTAAATTTGTGAACCTTGAGGGAGACATCTTGATGGACACATTAAATGAACCAGCAGCTGTGCAATCCATTAACTTTATGATGCATGAAAACCATAGATATTATAGTCAGAGATCCATGCCTGTAATAACAGGGTTCCTGAGACCATGCCTGCTTTCATCACAATCTATTGCTTTATACTGTATTTACATTAGTAATGAGCACCTTAAAGCAAAGTTGGGAAGAAAATATCCTTTTGCTTATATTTTTAGGTGCACATAGAAAATCACACACATATATATATATAAATACACGCATACAGTATACATATACACACACACTGTATGTAACACATAAATTACAGAAGAACCACAGGATTTTCACCAAGCTTGTGCCATAATTTATTGACATTTTGGGGAACACACACTCTCCTTTTTCAGAGTGTGTGTTCCCTAAAACTTCAATAAATGATGGTGGGCAGATTCATTATATGTAGTGATATATATATATATATATATATACACACACATACACACACACACACACACATATACATTAGGGCTGCACGATTAATCGCAAATGCATTTTTAAACTGCGATTAATCGCTGCAATTTTAAAACCGCGAGAGTACGCGATTTTAAAAACAAACTTCTGTTCGTCATGAAAATGGAGGCAGAGAGGGAGGAAGAGAGGCGGTCCAGTGTGCGGCCGTGGGTGGACCTGAGAATGCCAGTGAAACGGCCATTTTTGCAAAGATTGCAGAGTGTGTGAGAGCAACAGACATTCTGGAGTCATCTGGGAGTGGTGTGGCTGTGGTCAAGCGGTGGTGTAGCAGTGGGACAGCTCAAAGCTGTGAGCAATAAAGTGAGTATTGTACAAAAACTTTAAAGTGCCTTACTGGATTTTTTTTTTAACTTCTGTGATGCATAACATTGAGTTTGATTACATTTTACAATATATTTTATTTATATATGTTCATCAAGGTTTGCTTGTATGATGTATTGTGAAGTGAATTGTAAATAATAATATATTCAACATGATGTTACAAAAAAATATATAAAATAATATCTACTACTCTATCTCTATCATCTATCTAGTAGATCGATTATAGAGGATGAATGATATAGAGTTACTTACTAGATAGATGATACATTTAATTATTATATTTATTTAATATATAATTTAGTTAAGTAAGTGTAGATTCCCAGAAGATAGATAATCAATTACACAGTGGTGCAGTGCACAACAATTTATTATTTTAATTATATTTTTCCTCTAATTATAAGTATTAATTTTAAATTTACATTACCATTACACTTATTATACCAGTTTGCAGTACCATTACACAAATATTTTTTTAGAATTAATCAAAAATGATCTATTGATCTATTCTGTAATTTATGTTCCCAAAAAAATAATTTTTGTTTAATAAAATTGTTATAGTGTCATTATTTATGGATGGATGCTGCTGCAGTGCAATGCAAGTCATTTTAAAAAAAAAAAAATTAAGAAAAAAAAATTGGAATAATTTTTTATTGTAGCATTTTTTATTGTAAGCTGCAATGAAAGTCAGTTTGTTTTCTTCATCATTGCTGCTAGGCTAGTGCTGCAACACAATAAAAAATCATTAATGCATTTTGGCGAGCCAAAATATCCAAAATAGCATGATGTTTAAATGGGCAATCTGCATTCATTGTGTCAGGTGTGCAATGCCCTATTAACCTGTCCATGTGCATTGTGCAGCCACAAAATAGCAGCCCTGAATGAAGTATGCCTAACCAATTGTGTTTAAAAAATAAGAAAATAGCTAAGCTAATATAAGTCAATTCAATTGTGAATGTTGTTTAAATTGCATGCTCTATTGCTCTTGATTGATTCTGAACACAAAATAAATTAATTAAATGAAGAAAAAAAGTGTTTTTTACTTTGATGTCTCTCCCAGTCCATTACTGTTTCTGTGTGTTTGTTTGTTTTCTTTCCAAAAAGTAGAACTTGTCTCCCCTGACTACCCCTATTCTAAGTTGTCTATTTTTTTCTCCCTCCCACCACCTTATTCTAAAAATATTTGATGTTCATTGTTCAACCAACAGCAAAGACTGCCTGTGTGTTGTCTCCTACTAGTATTAAGTTCACCAAAGTCAGCCAACAGCTGTGGTTCCAGATTGCACTTGCAGCCTGTTTCTTCTTCTACAACAGCAAAGTCATCCACATCCTGCAGCCTGTTTCTTCTTCTACAACAGCAAGGTCATCCACATACGGCAGCCTGTTTCTTCTTCTACAACAGCAAGGTCATCAACATCCTGCAGCCTGTTTCTTCTTCTACAGCAGCAAGGTCATCCATATCCTGCAGCCTGTTTCTTCTTCTACAACAGCAAGGTCATCCACATCCTGCAGCCTGTTTCTTCTTCTACAACAGCAAAGTCATCCTGCAAGTGCACTGCAACTTTGCAAGCCTGTGTCTTCTACAACAGCAAGGTAAGCCATTCAGCCAGTGTCTTCTACAACAGCAAGGTCAGTCATCAAAAGCCAGTGTCTTCTACAACAGCAATGTCAGTCATCCAAAGACAGTGTTTTCTACAAAAGAAGGTCAGTCATCCAAAGGCAGTGTTTTCTACAACAGCAAGGCCAGTCCTCCAGAGCCAGTGTATTCTACAACTGCAAGGCCAGTCTCCTCCAGTGAAAGCCAGCGTTTCCTCAGTCTCAAATAAACATGATGATGAGCAAGCTCATTGTTGTCTTCTTTATCTTCAAATAATTTCAAGTGTAAGCCTGTGGTCTCTTGTCTCTCCACAATCAAGGTGACTGCATCATCATTAAGCCAAAAAGTGTCTTATTTATATTCAAGTGCAAGCCTGTGGTCTCTTGTCTCTCAATCCAGGTGATGTCACTACATCATCAAACCCATTGTTGTCGTCTTTATATTTAAGTGCATCAAGCCTGTGTTCTCTTCAATCAAGGTGACTGATTCATCAAGTCCATTGTTGTTTTCTTTATATTCAAGTGCAGAAAGCCTGTGTTCACTCTTCA
This sequence comes from Bombina bombina, assembly GCF_027579735.1. Taxonomy (NCBI): domain Eukaryota; kingdom Metazoa; phylum Chordata; class Amphibia; order Anura; family Bombinatoridae; genus Bombina; species Bombina bombina. The sequence continues at coordinate 1,095,572,316 of NC_069504.1, read as the reverse complement.
ATCATGGTGACTGCTTCATCAAGCCCATTGTTGTCTTCTTTATATTTAAGCGCAGCAAGCCTGTGTTCTCTTCAGTCAAGGTGACTGCTTCATCAAGCACATTGTTGTCTTCTTTATATTCAATTCATTTAAAGTGTAAGCCTGCGGTCTCTTGTCTCTTCTCAATCAAGGTGACTGCATCATCAAGTCCATTGTTGTCTTCTTTATATTCAAGTGCAAGCCTGTGGTCTCTTGTCTTAATTGCAGCAGAAGTAGATCATCCTTATTATTGATCAAAAAAAATTGGGATTCGAAAATCTTTAGGAAGCTTTTTTAAGACTGCTTCCGCTGTGTCATCTCTGCAACTTGAAAAAGCTATACTAGCATCATCAGAGCTAAGCTAACTGCATCATCAATCAAAGCCATTCAATTGTTGTCTGTCTTTCTATTCAAGTGCAAGCCTGTGGCCTCTTGTCTATCACTGTGCCACGGTTGCCAGTGATACTGGCAGTGTGTGCGGTAGTATAATCTCCTCATTTTCTGTGGAAGCTTGCAGTGTGTGCGGTAGACTCCGGTAGTTTAAATCTCCTCATTGTTCGTGCCAGCTGGTATTTTGTGTGGCGCGCTGTACATAAAATTCAAGATGAGTTCTGAAGAGCTGTCTGTGTCCAACAATAACGATGATGATGTTGCTAATGAATTGTTGGTGCCAAAGAAAAAGTCAAAATCAGTTGTTCTGAAATTTTTTTGGATTCAGAAAAGATGATATGAAACAGAACCAAGTAATCTGCAAGACTTGTGGAACGAGTGTTGCAGCAAAACGAAGTAACACATCAAACCTGTTCCAGCACATTAAACAGCGGCATAAGGAAAGCTTTGAACTATTTTTGGGGAAAAAAAAAACCTGATAAAGAAAAGACAACACAAACAAGCTGTGAAGCTGAAGTTGAGCAGCAACAATCAATCATAAAGGCATTTGCAAACATAGGGACATCACCATATGCGAAGACCTCAAAAAGGCATAGAGAAATAACCAATGCTATTGCATATTATATATGCAAAAACATTGTGCCTGCATACAAGGTTAGTAAAGAAGGCTTCAAAAGAATGATACACACACTCGACAAGAGATACTAACTGCCATCTCGTAATTACTTCTGGAGAAAACTAAGTCAGTGTATCATATGTGAAACCAGTTCTGCATCTATTAAACACAAAGATATTGGCTCTGGAGGAGGATGATTCTGACCTTACCAAGACACTGAAATCCAAAATTCTTGAATATATGAATAGAAATTATGAAGATACTCAAGATCTGCTAGATAATGGCATAAATCCTTGATCCACGATTCAAGACAACCTACATAAATGCAGATAAAATTACAAGCATCAAGGCCAGGGTGATGTCTGATATGGCCATTGTGTCTGAGGAGCAAGTTGTGCAGAATCCAAGTCAAGCAATCAGCAGTCCCCCATGCAAAGTAATAGATGTAGAAGAAGAAACAGTGCCATAAATGCCATAACCAGGCAGGTTCCAACTTCCAATGTTTTGTATTGTATTCTCTCTTTTAATTTTTTTTAAATGTACTCTTACAGTACTGTACTATGCTGCAGTGCTGCTGCTATTAGTTGATGCATGGATGTTAAAACCAGGTTGCAGGATTTACCTTGTCAATGCCACACCCATCATGCTTTCCTGGCTAGTCACTCAGCTAAATGACTAACACATGAAGCAGTGTGCATTGTACTACCTTTAATACAATTAGAAACACAAATCATCAGTCAGTCAAATCAATCAAATCAGTCAATCAAAAATCAATCAATCAAATCAGTCAGTCAAAAATCAAGTCATCAGTTTTCAGATTTCCCCATGCATACACTGCTTCATTTGTAATTGCTACTCATACCACAGCTAGACTGACTGCCCAAGAAAACATGGAAAATGTGGTAAGAACTGGCCAGCTAATGTCATTTCAATTAGCTTTGTGTGTCTTGAGTTCACTTGTTTGTATTATGTACTCTAACTATATCTGTTCTTAGTGTTCTGTTATGTACTACAGAATAGCTGTGTGATGTAATATGACAGACAGTGCAGGATATCAGGATTGATCATCAGTCAGTCAAATCAATCAATCAGTCAAAAATCAATCAATCAGTCAGTCAGTCAAGAATAAAGTCAGCAGTTTTCAAGTTTCTCCGTGCATACACTGCTTGATTTGTACTTGCTACTCATACCACAGCTAGACTAACTGCCCAAGAAAACATGGACAATGTGGTAAAAACTGGCCCCTCCAGCTAATTTAATTTCAATTAGCTTTGTGTGTCTTGAATTCACTTGTATTATGTACTCTCTAACAATATCATTCTGTTCTTAGCGTTCTGTTACTGTATGTACTAAAGAATAGCTGTGTGATGTAAAATGACAGGTGGTGCAGGATGTCAGGATTGACCTTGTCAGTGCCACATCCCTCATGTTTTCCTGGAGACTACAGTCACTCTGCTGCATGTGCTATTCATTTAGCTATGTGTGCATTACACTACCTTTACTGTATACTTGTACACAAATCATACTGCTGTAAATTCAGCACTTTTTAGGTTTCTCCATGCATACACTGCTTCATATGTTAATCATATCACAGTTAGAATTACTCCAAGAAAACATTACAATGGTGTGTCAGACCTAAGAACTGGCTAGTTGCTACTATGTAACCACAGCACAGACAGCTAATTTTATTTTAACTATTTTGTGTTTTGTATTTTTATGCTCCAAGAGTGTATTGGATATTGAGAAACATGTTCATTAAAATTCTGTAGTGTTAAATAAACTTTTTAATGAAAAGTGATGGTGTTATAGTAATTTTGAAGAAAATTGCAATTGCTTCCCTCCATATCGCCCAGCCCATATATATATATATATATATATATATATATATATATATATATATATATATATATATATATATATATATATATACACACAGGTAAAGCAAAGTACTACTGGGACCTAGCTAAACACATCTGGTGGGCCAATAACAAGACAAATGTGTGTAGCCACCCATCATCAGCTAGCATCTAGTAGTGCACTGCTAGCCATGAACCTATCTAGGTATGCTTTTCAACAAATGATACTACGAGAATAAAGTAAATTTGATCATAAAATTACATTGAAAAAAATCTTTTAAAATCTCATGCTCTACCCCTTAGCCAAATCATGAAAGTATCATATTTTATTTTTATGTTCATTTAATGTGACTTATTCAATCAACTTTGCACTTCTAGTTCTTCTGGCTGTAATTAATTGGTATTGCAGTAAGACTACAACTGTCTAAATACATTATAGAGATGAGACAAGTACATTAGCAACCATTACAGCCATTCAGATTACAGAGTAAGGAATCCCAACTTGAAGGCATTCTAGAATTCCCAAATTCACTGATATTTTGCAACAGTAAAAACAGTAAAAGTGATGCAACATAACTGTAAAACGCTGACAAGAAAATATCACCTGAACATCTCTATGTAAAAATAGAGAGTAAGGGCTCTGGTAACAGTTCTACTTCAACGACAATAGCCAATCAGCATCAGCAGTGCTGAGGTAATATGTTGCCTTTGCTTAAAGGGACAGTCTACACTAGAATTGTTATGGTTTAAAAAGGTAGATAATCCCTTTATTACCCATTCCCTAGTTTTGCACAACCAACACTGTTGTATTAAAATACTTTTTACCTCTGTTATTACCTTGTATCTAAGCATCTTCTGACAGCCCCCTGATCACATGACATTTTATTTATTATCTATTGACTTTCATTTTAGTCAATTAGTGCAGTGTCTGCTTCAAGCCATGGGTGTGATCACAATGTTATCTATATGGCTCACATGAACTAGCAGGCCCTTGTTGTGAAAAGCAAATAAAAAATCATATGATAAGAATTGCCTTCACTGGCTTACAAATTATCATCTGAGCCTACCTAGAATACCAAGAGAACAAAGCACATTTGATGATAAAAGTAAATTGGAAAGTTGTTTAAAATAATATGCCCTATCTGAATCATGAAAGTTTATTTTTGACTAGACTGTCCGTTTAAACTGAATAGGAAAATAACATGACTGTGCCGACACATGACAGATGCACACTCCCTAACAAGTCCTGGGACAAGCATCCTGACAGGCTGCTTAAAGTCTCTTTACAGTGGAGTGTGAACAATTAAGACGTTTTAGGTAAAATATCCTTTTTTACACAGAGATGTTCAGGTGATATTTTCTAGTCAGCTTTTAAAAACTATGCTGCATCACTTTCAAGTGCTTAAACATTTGGGTATCATGTCCCTTTAAAGGTATGGCAAATAGCTATCTCTGGATGCCAATGGTTAACTCAAATAAGTCAAGTAAAGGAAAAAGCAACAAAATTTATATTCACTGTGGTCATTGAAATCTGAGTCAAAGCTCAGGACAATCAATAAGGTCTAAGAATTTACACAATATGAAGTGTGAGCTGATGAACTGTGTGCTGCAAAGCCACAAACGACCCCAGAAGACCACAAGTTGTCAGACATGAGATTCCTTTTCTACATACAAGTTATCATCTGTAGCACAGCTCAGCTATAACACCGTCATTTAGACAGCTTTACAATGGAGCCCCCCAAAGGGGCTATTTTCATGGTTATTGGTCAAATATCTCTATCGGTCAATGGGGATACTGCATGGCCAATTCCTGAAACAGCTGCTTTACTGTTTCTGCAGAAATTAATTTAATTAAAGCAATGAAAGGTACACAAGCGCATAAAAACTTGCATGCCGAGGTCACACTTTTTATTGTTTCTATCCCAAAACTGTCACATAAACATCGCTGGCAAGTAATCTTTTGTTAAATGAATAGTGGTGTGACACTAAGGTCATGCATAATTCAAATGTGTTTGATTAGATTTATTTTAACAATATTTTATAGCTTTAAAATGTGTATCATTCCTATAGCCCGACTGGTGCACAGTACACTGCAAGAGAGTTTGCAATGCAAGGTGTGTTTAAGGGACAGTCAAGTCAAAATTAAACTTACATGATTCAGATAGGGCATACAATTTTAGAAATCTTTCCAATTTACTTTTATCATCACCTTTGTTGAAGGCTAAACGTAGGTAGGCTCATAAACTAACTTCTAAGCCCTTGAAGGCCGCCTCTTATTTCACTGCATTTTATTCATTTTTCACAGCTAGACAGATCTAATTGTGTGCCATATAGACAACATTGTGCTCACTCCCATGGAGTTATTTAGTCAGCACCGATTGGCTGAAATGCAAATTCTGTCAAAAGAACTGAAATAAGGGGGCAGTCTGTAGCGTCTCAGATACAAGGTGATCACAGAGATAAAAAGTATACTACTATACCCGTGTTGAAATAATGGAAACTGATGAATGGGTAATAAAGTGATTATCTTTTTAAACAATAAAAAAAATTAAGCAGACGGTCCCTCTGTTTTTTTTCTAGATCATACTAGTGCATGGTGCATACCTAACGTGCGCATTGTGCTGATCTTAGCAGTAAAAAGGCAAAAGCAGCCTGTTTCAACATGCAGTATTCGAAGCTGCTGTACAGCAGAATGCTAGAACTGTACAGTCATTTTGTCCCTTAATGACACAATTTGTCCTTGTTCCAACTAAAACAGAAAAGAAAAACATATGTTCCTGAACTAAAAAAATTATACATTTTTTTCTTGTCCAACCACTGGACTGGAGCCCAATACAATGGTGGGAGATCTCTATAACAGCCAATTAGTAAGAATAATGGGATTACAATAGTAGGGGCACATAGTTAAATAAAACCTTATATATTAAGTATATCTTGGCATTTTGATTCTAAGAAAGGTATTGTGGTTATTTCAATTAACATAAATAATAAGTTCTTATTATTATGTAAGATAATGATATATCTTCTCCCACCCTGCATGGTGATGTGATATGTATTTGGTACTCGGCTATAAATAATGTTTACTAATTTTGCCTACAATATAGTTGTAATAAATTCCTTTCAATCAAACCATTCATAAGACAGAATATTATCATATATACTGTATATATATATATATATATATATATATATATATATATATATATTATAGAAATACTTCAAATATCTTTGTTATTCACTTTTAAATATATATATTAATATATATATATATATATTTCAATAATAAACTTATATTTTACATTTAGTATGTTTAAATATAGGTTTAAATGTTTTATTTTATTATGCTGTTCATGTGCTTGTTATACTTTATGCCATCCATGTGCTTTGTTATACTTTTATTGCGCTGACATCCCAATCCGTAATATGAAAGATGTTTAGCGAGACCGCAATATCCATTGAAAGTATAGGCCGTGCTAAAGGAATGTTTACCACAGTAAACATTCTCTGGTTGATCAGATTTACCATGGACTGGTAATACCAGACTGCACGCTAATCCTAGAAAGGTCCAGCAACATTGATAGCACTCTCTGCACTATCAATAGCGCTCCACTTGTAATCTAGGCCTGTGGCAACACGAAAATGATGAAACTCATGAATAAAAAAGTTTATTGCATTAACATCATCCATGCACTGTGCTGAATAATTTCTTTTAAATAATTTAGGTAAATAGCAATTTTTCTTATCTGGTTTATCTCCACCCCCAGTCACCCCCCAGTTTATTAATAGTTCCTTCTACTAATTAGAATCCTTTAAAGGGACACTGAACCCAAATTTTTGTCTTTCGTGATTCAGATAGAGCCTCCAATTTTAAGCAACTTTCTCATTTACCCCTATTATAATTTTTTCTTCATTCTCTTGCTATCTTTATTTGAAAAACAAGAATGTAAGTTTATATGCCGGCCCATTTTTGTCAAACAACCTGGGTTGTTCTTGCTGATTGGTGGATAAATTCACCCAACAATAAACAAGTGCTGTCCAGAGTATGAATCAAAAATTGGCTGGCTCCTTAGCTTAGATGCCTTCTTTTTCAAATAAAGATAGCAAGAGAAAAAAGAAAATGTGATAATAGGAGTAAATTAGAAAGTTGCTTAAAATTGCCTGCTCTATCTGAATCACAAAAGTAAAAAGTTGGGTTCAGTGTCCCTATAACATAGGGGCACTGGGTGACAGTGAAGTTACATTTGATATTGCCAACATACAAAGATGGTGCTTGGCTATGCATATCATCAGATTGTTCATGTCCAAGCACTATCCTAGGTGTTAGAGTACAAGGACCCTTGGAACAAGGAGGAAAGAAAGGAAAGAATCGCCCAAAAATATCTTGCTCGTAAATTCTTATATCTTTTACAGCACAAATATATCATAAGATCTCACATTTAAATAAGAGGGGTTCCATTATACAAATAAGAGGTTTCCTGTTATAACAGATGTCATTACCTGACAGCAAATTGAACTCATAGTTTACAATTACAAGTTAAGTAATGTAGGTACTCTCGTGAACGAATTTGAATTTAGCATGCATGCAGTTGGGTCCCCTATAAAAAAACGGTCACCAAGGTGTGACCTTGTTTAAAGGTCTAATAAGCAGATACAATTTACATATACAGCAGTTTTACAATTTACAGTTTAAAGAATGTTAAAATCCAGTAAATTAAGATATTATAAGTCCTTTGCATAGAAAATCATAGTTGCCATTTTCAGTTCACGCCAAAATTGAAATTGTTTTATCAAACAAAATAAATAAATATTGTTAAAAAAAAATACTTGTGCAATTTCAAAAGTACCCATATGGCAATAGAAACATGGTACGCAGTTTGCCCATCCTGCCAACATAAAGATGTATTTAGATGGTTTAGCAGTGGTGTGGAAGGAAAAGGATTACAAGTTCCTATGAAAGTCGTGATTAAGCTATTTCCTTTTTAAAACACGATTTTAATAATGCCAATACTGTTAATAATAATGACAGTGCAAGTGTGGTATACAATCAAATATTAAAAATGAAAAATAAAAACAGGTCATTTGTAGATGTTGTGGTCCTTAAGTGACTTTCTCTGCTGATCCCCATAGCTGTACAGGATATCAGGTACTCAACATACAGTATATGCATATGTATATGAAGCTATAGACATGTAAATGTGTACCCTGTTCACTGTATAAAGCCTCTCCAATAGGTATGAATGAAGCTTTAATAAATCGATACCGTGTATGTTAATAAACCTCTATAAAGTCTCCTGTGGCCATTTCAGAGTGCTTTGAACATTAATAAGGTAACAGACTGTTTGAAAATAACTGTGGAATAGTTGTATAGGTGCCCAAAACGCCTTTTCGAGGACTCAAGTGCCTAGTGTCGAATTTTAAAAGTCAAAACTGGGCTCGAAAAGCTGTTGAAAAGTGATGTGAAAAAGTATTGTGATCACAGAGAACTTTTCAGCTCCACAGTAGAAATAGGGCTTTTATCAATGATCTGAAACCCCATTTGTAAGTGCAAGAAAGATCCCAAAATGCCCCATTATGATCGCACTGAATCAAAAAGTAGCCTTTTTGGGTTAACTAAGTTTAAAAACAGGTAGCACTGTCAAATGAATGGTTACCCCTCCACACCATCAGTTGTTTGGTTAGCTCACAATTTATCAATTAGCTTTATAGTATGAAAACGTATTCCTACTTATTTTTGCATTAATTGCAAGATGGTGCAAAGTGAAAAATAATAATAAATGTAATGTTTTAATATGCCATTAATTTTTTACTTAATCAAAAACATATATAGAATCCTACATTCCTACAATTTGACGTCTTGGGAAGGTGAGTTATTGCTAAAAGTTAATGCTAAAAAAGCATAAATTATACTTACCAGATAATTTCATTTCCTTCTGTACAAGGAGAGTCCACAGCTTCAATCCTTACTGTTGGGAAATACTGAACCTGGCCACCAGGAGGATGCAAAGACACCCCAGCCAAAGGCTTATATACCTCTCCCACTTCCCCCATCCCCCAGTCATTCTGCCGAGGGAACAAAGAACAGTAGGAGAAATATCAGGGTATAAAAGGTGCCAGAAGAGAAATATAATTTAGGGGGCCACCCATCAGAGAACACAGGCGGGGGCCGTGGACTCTCCTTATACAGAAGGAAATTAAATTATCTAGTAAGCATAATTTATGTTTTCCTTCTTAATACAAGGAGAGTCCAAAGCTTCATTCCTTACTGTTAGGAAACTTATACCCAAGCTCTAGAGGACACTGAATAACGGGAGGGAAAAAAGAGAAGCGGACCCTAATCTGAGGGCACCACAGTCTGCAAAACCTTTCTCCTGAAGGCTGCTTCAGCTGAAGCAAAAACATCAGACTTGTAAGTACATTTAGAAAAAGTGTGTAAGGAGGACCAGGTAGCCCCCTTACAAATCTGATCCATAGAGGCCTTGTTCTTAAAGGCCCAAGAGGAAGCCACTGCTCTAGTAGAATGAGCCGTAATTCTCTGAGGAGGTTTATGTCCCTTTATCTCATAAGCTAAGCGGATAAGACTCCTCAACCAAAGAGATAAGGAAGTCGAAGAGAGTTTCTGACCCCTACGCTTCCCAGAATTTGCCACAAACAAGGGAGATGTTTGTCTAAAATCCTTAGTAGCCTGAGAATAAAACTTCAAGGCACGAACCACGTCCAAATTATAAAGTAAACGTTCCTTTGAAGAAGAAGGATTAGGACACAAAGAAGGGACCACAATCTCTTGATTGATGTTGCGGTCTGACATGACTTTAGGGAGAAACCCTAACTTAGTACGCAGGACAGCCTTATCCGAATGGAACACCAGATAAGGATGCTCACATTGCAAGGAGGCAATCTCAGATACTCTGCGCGCAGAAGCAATAGCCAGTAGAAAAAGAACCTTCCAAGACAACAACTTAATGTCAATTTCATGCATAGGCTCAAAGGGAGCCCGTTGCAAAACTTTAAAAACCAGATTCAGACTCCAAGGGGGAACCGAAGATCTGAACACAGGTCTGATCCAAATCATAGCCCTAACAAAAGACTGAACATCCGGAAGCTCAGAGAGCCTCTGATGCAGTAAAACAGACAAGGCTGAAAACATAAATTATGCTTACCAGATAATTTCCTTTCCTTCTGTATGAGGAGAGTCCACAGCTTCATTCCTTACTTGTGGGAATACAGAACCTGGCCACCAGGAGGAGGAAAGACACCCCAGCCAAATCTTAAATACCTCCCCCACTTCCCTCATATCCCAGTCATTCTGCCAAGGAACAGTAGCAGAATTATCAGGGTATAAATGGTGCCAGAAGAACAAAACAAAATTTAGGTCTGCCCTTCAGAGAATACGGGCATGGCCCGTGGACTCTCCTCATCCAGAAGGAAAGGAAATTATCTGGTAAGCATAATTTATGTTTTCCTTCTTAATATGAGGAGAGTCCACGGCTTCATTTCTTACTTGTGGGAAACATATACCCAAGCTCCAGAGGACACTGAATGAAAGGGAGGGCAAAAAAAAAGCGGACCCTATTCTGAGGGCACCACAGCCTTCAAAACCTTTCTCCCAAATGCTGCTTTAGTCGAAGCAAAACGTCAAACTTGTAAAATTTAGAAAAGGTATGTAAGGAGGACCAGGTAGCCACCCTACAAATCATATAAGCCTCATTCTTGAAGGCCCAAGAGGAAGCCACTGCTCTAGTTGAATGAGTCTTAATCCTCTGAGGAGGCTTATGACTCGCTGTTTCATAAGCTAAGCGAATAATGCTCCTCAACCAAAAAGATAAGGAAGTGGACAAGGCCTTCTGGCCCTTACGCTTCCCAGAATAGACAACAAACAAGGAAGAAGTCTGTCTAAACTCCCTCGTGGCCTGAAGATAGAACTTCAAGGTCCGAACCACATCCCAGTTATGAAGTAACCGTTCCTTCGAAGAAGAAGGATTAGGACACAAGGCAGGAACCACAATCTCCTGATTGATGTTGCATTCTGAAATGACCTTAAAAAGAAAACCTAACCCAGTACGAAGAACAGCCTTATCAGCATGAAATACTAGGTAAGGAGGCTCACATTGCAAGGCAGCCATTTCAAAGTCTCTGCGCACCGAAGCAATAGCCAGTAGAAAAAGAACCTTCCAAGACAGTAATTTAATGTCAACTACATGCATAGGCTCGATAGGAGCCTTCTGCAAAACTTTATGAACAAGATTTAAACTCCAAGGAGGAGCGCTAGATCTAAACACAGGCCTGATTCTAGCAAGCGTCTGAACATCTGGAAGCTCAGCGAGCCTCTTGTGCAGTAAAACAGGTAGGGCCGAAATCTGTCCCTTAAGGGAGCTTGCAGAAAGGCCCTTCTCCAGACCCTCCTGGACAAAGGAAAGAATCCTGGAAACCCAGGGGACTCCACGCTCTTCACACCAGGATAAGTAGGTCCACTCATCGCTCTCCATGGACCGGCAAATCAACGCCGTCTCTTCTGCATGCTTCCACACACTTCACCTGCTGTGAAAGATCTTCAAATGGATCCCAACAGAGACCAGGAAGACTGTCACTCACGCCCTCTTCAGCAGCCGACTGGACTATGGTAACACACTCTACGCTGGCACCACCATCAAGCTCCAAAAGAGACTACAGTGCATCCAGAACTCCTCGGCCAGACTAATCCTTGACATCCTTCGTCAATGCCACATAACCAAACACCTGCGGGACCTGCACTGGCTCCCCATCAACAAAAGCCCTCCACAATATCGGTCCCGAATACTTGAACCACCGCGTTACCTTCTACACCCCTACCAGACAACTTTGATCGGCCGACCAAGCCCTCGCTGTCATCCCCCACATCAGGAAAATCACAGCGGGAGGCAGATCCTTCTCTCACCTGACAGCCAAGACCTGGAACACCCTCCCGCTGCACCTCAGACAAGCTACCACCCTAACTAAGTTCAGAAAGGACCTCAAGACCTGGCTCTTCGACTGAACTGTAACCCTCAGCGCCTTGAGACCCTTACGGGTGAATAGCCGCACTTTACAAGAACCCAATAGATAGATAGAGATAGAGGAGTAACCGGCTTAAGAGCTTGAATGAGAGTATCAATAACTCTTCTCAGAGAACCCTCTCTTGGCTAGGACTAAGCGTTCAGTCTCCACGCAGTCAGCCTCAGAGAATCTAGATATTGATGAACAAAAGGACCTTGATCCAGCAGATCTCTGCGACAAGATAACTTCCATGGAGGAGATGACGACATCCCCACTAGATCCGTGAACCACATCCTTCACTGATGCCCTCTCCTGCTTGATGCAGGCCACTACTTGCGGAAGGAGATGTAATGGCGGAAAAATGTATATGAGACTGAATCTCCAAGGCACCACTAATGCATCTATTAGCTCCGCCTGAGGATTCCTGGATCTCGACCCATACCTGAGTAGCTTGGTATTAAGACGGGACGCTATGAGATCTATCTCCGGAGTTCCCCACATGTTGAATATCTCCGCAAACACCTCGGGATGGAGAGCCCATTCCCCCAGATGAAAGGATTGTCTGTTTAGAAAATCTGCTACCCAGTTGTCCACACCCGGAATGTGAATCGCTGACAGCAAACAGTTATGGGCCTCCGCCCATTCCAGAATTCGAGATACCTCCCTCATTGCTAGGGAGCTCCTCGTTCCTCCGTGGTGATTGATGTAAGCCACTGAGGTGATATCGTCTGATTGGAATCTGATAAACTGGGATGAACCCAGACGGGGCCAAGCCTTCAGAGCATTGGAGATTGCTCAAAGTTCCAGAATGTTGATCGGAAGAGAGCTCTCCTCCCAAGAACAAAGGTCCTGAGCGTTCTTGGCTCCCCAAACTGTTCCCCATCCTGAGAGACTCGCATCTGTAGTCACAATCTCCAAGAATGGTCTTAAAAAGGATGTCCCTCGGGACAGGTGATCTGGACAGAGCCACCACGAGAGTGATTCTCTCGACCGGTTGTCCAGAGAGATCTGTTGAGACAGATCCGAATGACTGCCGTTCCACTGTTTCAGCAAGCACAGCTTTAACGGTCTGAGACGGAACCTGGCAAAGGGAATTAAGTCCATGCTGGACACCATAAGACCAATCACTTCCATACACTGTGCCACAGAGGGCCTTGTGGAGGTCCGGAGGATAAGACATGCCGAAGCCAGCTTGCAGCATCTCTGGTCTGAAAGAAAAATCCTCATGACTAGTGAGACTATTATAGTGCTTAAAAATTCTACCATGGTGCTTGGAATAGGAGAACTTTTTTCTACGTTTATTATTCATCCATGGGATCAAAGGAGAGAGAGAAGAGATTCTGAATGTTCTTCCGCTAGACGAAAGGATGGTGCTTGTACCAGAATATCGTCCAAGTAAGGTGCTACTGCAATGCCCTGGGTTCTGGCCATGGCTAAGAGAGCCCCCAGAACCTTTGTGAAAATTCTTGGGGCCGTAGCAAGGCCAAACAGAAGAGTAATAAACTGGAAGTGCTGGTCCCGGAAGGCAAACCTTAGGAACTGAAATTGTTCCCTGTGGATTGGGACATGAAGGTAAGCATCCGTCAGATCTATAGTGGTCATGAACTGTCCCTTCTGTACTAAGGGAAGGATAGACCTTATCGTCTCGATCTTGAACAAGGGGACATTCAGAAAATTGTTTAAGCACTTTAGGTCCAGAGTCTATCGGAAAGTTCCCTCCTTTTTTGGGACCACAAAAAGGTATGAGTAGTATCCGAAGCTTCTTTCCTCTATGGGAACCAGGACAATTACTCCAAAGGATGACAGATCCCGAACACACCCCAGAAAAGCATCCCTCTTCTCTGGTTTTGATGACAGATTTGAGAGAAGGAATCTGCCCTTGGGTGGAAGAGATTTGAACCCAATTCTGTAATGCTGAGCAATGACCTCCAGGACCCAAGGATCCTGCACATCCCTGAACCAAGATTCTAAGAAAAGTGAAAGTCTGCCCCCCTACCTGATCCATTGATGGATCAGGGGCGACCCCTTCATGCTGATTTAGTCTCAGCGTGCTTCTTGTTCTGCTTGGACTTATTCCAGGACTGAGCCGGCTTCCAAATCTTAGGCTGCTCGGTCTTAGTGGAGGATTGTTGGCAAAGGGATTTTTCAGAACGAAAGGAACAAATATTATTAGGTTGTCCCTTAGATCTGTTCTTTTTATCTTGTGGTAGGAAGGCACCCTTGCCCCTGTAATCATGGACCAAACAGAATCTTGCCCTTGAATGGTAGGGAAAGGAGTCTGGACTTGGAAGTTAAGTCCGCAGACCAGAACTTCAGCCACAGAGCCCGGCGGGCGTGAACAGAAAACCCAGCAGTCTTAGCATTTAAACAAATAATTTGCATTATTGCATCACAAATAAAAGAATTAGCGACCCTTAAATCCTTAATTCTATCAAGAATAATATCGAGGGGACCTTCCACCTCGATCATTTCCGATAAAGAGTCACACCAGTAGGTAGCTGCTCCCACAACCGCAGTAACTGCCACCGCTGGTTGAAATAAATATCCCAAATGTTGAAATATCTTTTTTAACTGAGTTTCCATTGACGCACTATCCTCCAGTGCGATAGTAGTACATTTTGCAAACGTGGAGACAGCACCATTCCACCTTAGGGACGGAACCCCACAACTCCAATTGTGAGTCCGGAACCGGGAACAGTTTTTTAAAGGCAGACGAAGGGGTGAAGGAAGATCCAATCCTCTCCCATTCGTTCTTAATAATGTTTGCTATCTTTAGAGGAACAGGGAAAGTCTGAGGAACAACCCTGTCTTCATAAACTCTTTCCAGTTTATGAATTAAAGGTTCTTCAGGCAGTTTGGCCTCTGGAACCTCTAAGGTAGCCAGAACTTCCTTTAAAAGAAAGCGCGAGTGCTCCATCCAAAATCTAAAATCTGGTTCCTCCGCAATCAGAGGCTTAGAGGCAGCCGATTCAGACCCAGAGAGTTCCCACTCTGAAGTATCAGAGAGAACTTCATCATCAGATAACCGTCTATCAGCTATAGTCAATAAACTGGATGATGACCCCTGGGAAGGATAGCAATATTTGACCTTGCGCTTAGCAGGGTGAGGTAAATCACTAATGGCCGTTATATAAATATAAAAAATGGCACCTTTATACCCCCAATGGCTGGGGCACTCACCATCTCCTATGACCCAGACACACAGAGAAAACCGCTTCTCTCCGATAACCAGCGAGATCAAAGAGTAGGAAGTGAAGCAACGACCAGACCTGGTCACATGGAGCACCTAGGACAGCCTCTGATAAGGAAAAGTGCGACAAGCTTGTAAAGCTGTGCCTCTAAAAGTAACCTGTATGTTCCAACCACAGCCTATGTGCTTCAGAAAACATCTCACACATAGCGCAGTATAATCAAAATAAAAAATTATGAGATTAATCCCCACTTTTCAAATAATCCCCCCTCAGGAGATATTAACCCTTGATTCCATACAGATTAAAGGAGCCACACTGTGACCCCGTCTTCCTGCATTATCGTGTGTGTATAAATAAATGAAACGATCCTACGGGAATCTATGCCGTGGAACAGAAACACAGCCTCTAAAGTTTGACAGTCCTGTAGCATCGCTCCTGACATGGACTTGAGTGATGGAAGTAGGCAGTGAAACTCGTCAACACTGATTGCTTAAGAGCTGTTATTACAAGCCTGGATGGGTTCACAGAAAGACTCTCCATGCATCTCCAGACTCTAACTTTTGTCAATGCTCTCTCTGAGAGGCTGACAAGACTACTTAAAACTCCAGTCCCATTTTGAAGGGTAGATAACCTTCATAAGGAACTACTCCGAATCTTCTGACACTTCTCGACCAACCTCCTGTGACGAAAGGGAAAGAATGACTGGGATATGAGGGAAGTGGGGGAGGTATTTAAGCCTTTGGCTGGAGTGTCTTTGCCTCCTCTTGGTGTCCAGGTTCTGTATTCCCACAAGCAAGGGATGAAGCCGTGGACTCTCCTCATATTAAGAAGGAAATCTGTCCACTCAGGGAACTGGCCAAAATACCTTTCTCCAGTCCATCCTAGAGAAACAATAGAATCCTGGCAACCTTAACATTATGCCAAGGAAATCCACGCTCTTCACACCAGAATAAGTAGGTTTTTCACACCTTATGATAGATGCGACAAGTAACCTGCTTACGAGCTTGAATGAGTGTATCAATAACTCTCTCAGAAAACCCTTTCTTGGTGAAGACTAAGCGTTCAGTCTTCACACAGTCAACTGCAGAGAATCTAGATTTTGATGAACAAAAGGACCTTGTTCCAGCAGATCCCTGCGACAAGGTAACTTCCATGGAAGAGAGGATGACATCCTCACTAGATCCGCAAACCACCCGAGGAAGGAGTGGTAACGGCGGAAAAATGTAGATTAGACTGAACCTAAAAAGGCACTGCTAATGCATCTATTAGCTCTGCCTGAGGATCCTTGGTATTGAGACGAGACGCCATGAGATCTATCTCCGGCGTCCCCCACATACTGCATATCTCCGAAAACACTTCGTGATGGAGAGACCATTCCCCCAGATGAAAGGATTGTCTGCTGAGAAACTCCGCCTCCCAGTTGTCCACACCTTTAATGTGGACAGCTGTGGGCATCCGCCTACTCCAGAATCCGAGATACTTCCCTCATTGCTAGGGAGCTTCTCGTGCTCCCCTGATGGTTGATGTAAGCCACCGAGGTTATATTGTCTGATTGGAATCTAATAAACCAGGATGAACCCAAAAGAGACCAAGCCATCAGAGCATTTTAGATTGCTCAAAGTTCCAGAATGTTGATCGGGAGGGAGCGTTCCTCCTGAGACCTCAAGCCCTGTGCCTTCTTGGCACCCCAAACAGTTCCCCATCCTGAGAGACTCGCGTCCATTGTCACAATCTCCCAGGATAGTCTTAGAAAAGATGTCCCTCAGATGATCTGGACAGAGCCACCAAGAGAGCACTTCTCTCGACCGGCTGTCCAGCTAAATCTTTTGAGATAGATCTGCATGATCGCCGTTCTATTGTCTCAACATGCACAGTT
The DNA here is from genome assembly GCF_027579735.1 of Bombina bombina. Classification (NCBI taxonomy): domain Eukaryota; kingdom Metazoa; phylum Chordata; class Amphibia; order Anura; family Bombinatoridae; genus Bombina; species Bombina bombina. The sequence goes on along the minus strand of NC_069504.1, from coordinate 1,095,555,360 downwards.
GTAATGGTCTGAGACGGAACCTGGCAAAGGGAATTATGTCCATGTTGGACACCATGAGACCAATAACCTTCATACACAGAGCCATAGGTGGCCTTAAGGAGGTCCAGAGGGCAAGACATGTCGAAGCTAGCTTGCAACGTCTCTGGTCAGTTAGAAATATCCTCATGGATATTGAGTCTATTATAGTACCCAGGAAATGATAGTGCTTGAACCAGAATGTCATCCAAGTAGGGAGCTACTGCTATACAATGGGTTCTGGCGATGGCCAGGAGAGCCCCTAGAACCTTTGTAAAGATTCTTGGAGCAGTAGCTAGACCAAACGGAAGTGCAATGTACTGGAAGTGCTGATCCAGGAATGCAAACCTTAGGAACTGAAAGTGGTCCCTGTGGATTGGAACGTGAAGGTAGGCATCCTTCAGATCTATAGTGGTCATGAATTGTCCTTCCTGAACTAGAGGAAGGAAGGACCTTATTGTCTCCATCTTGATCGAGGGGACATTTAGAAACTTGTTTAAGCACTTTAGGTCCAGAATTGGGCGGAAAGTTCCCTCCTTCTTTGGGACCACAAACAGGTTTAGTAGTATCCCAAACCTCTTTCTGCTATAGGAACCGGGACAATGACCCCTAAGGAGGACAGATCCCGCACGTACGCCAGAAAGGCTTCCCTCTTTTCTGGTTTTGAAGACAGGCTTGAGAGGAAAAATCTGCCCTTGGGTGAATGAGATTTGAAATCTTGTACCCCTAAGCTATAACCTCCAGGACCCACGGATCCCGCCTGTCCCTGAACCAAGCGTCTGAAAACAGCGACAGTCTGCCCCTACACGATCTAGCGCGGGATTGGGGGACGCCCCTTCATGCCTGCCGACTTGTTCTCGGCGGGCTTCTTGTTCTGCTTGGATTTATTCCAGGATTGAGCCACCTTCCAAGTGCTCTTGGTTTGCTTGAGCTTAGAGGAGGCCTACTGACGTTGGGACTTTTCAGAACAAAAAGAACAAAAATTATAGCCCTGTCCCTTAGATTTGCTCTTTTTATCCTGCGGTAGAAAGGCACCCTTGCCCCCTGTAACCATGAAGATAACGCCCCCTACACGATCTAGCGCGGGATTGGGGGACTCCCCTTCATGCCTGCCGACTTGTTCTCGACGGGCTTCTTGTTCTGCTTGGATTTATTCCAGGATTGAGCTGGCTTCCAAGTGCTCTTGGTTTGCTTGAGCTTGGAGGAGGCCTACTGACGTTGGGACTTTTCAGAACAAAAAGAACGAAAATTATAGCCCTGTCCCTTAGATTTGTTCTTTTTATCCTGCGGTAGAAAGGCACCCTTGCCCCCTGTAACCATGAAGATAATGGAGTCCAGGCCTGGACCAAATAAAATATTTACCTTTTAGGGGATGAGGCAAAGTAGTCTAGACTTAGAAGTCATGTCCGCAGATCAGGACTTCAGCCAGAGCTCCCGACTGGTATGTACTGAGAAACCAGATACTTTAGCATTCAGGCAAATAATCTGCATGTTTGCATCACAGATAAAATAATTAGCAATTCTCAAAGCTTTAATACTTTCTTGGATAACATCAAGGGGACCCTCCACCTCGATAAAATTCGCTAAGGAGTCACACAAGTAAGCCGCAGCTCCAGCAACTGAGGCAACAGCCGCTGCCAGTTTAAATAAATACCCTGTATGCTGAAACATTTTCGTGAGGAAAGTATGCATCTTCTTATCCATCGGCTCTCTGAAAGACTAACTATCCTCAAGAGGGATAGAAGTACGTTTAGCGAAGGTGGAGATAGGGTCATCCACCTTAGGGACGGAACCCCACAACTCCAGCTGAGAGTCCGGGACTGCAAATAATTTCTTAAAAGCAGATGAAGGGGAAAAGGAAGAACCAATTCTATCCCACTCATTCTTAATAATGTTCACCATCTTTACAAGTACAGAAAAAAGGTGCTACCCTGTCCTCGTACACTCTGTCTAATTTAGGGATCAAAGGTTCATCAGGCAACTTGGCCACTGGAACCTCTAATGTTGACAGAACCTCCTTTAGAAGAAAACTTAAGTGTTCAATCTTAAATCTAAAGGCTGGCTCCTCCACAGACCTAGAGGTAGCAGACTCCGATTCAGAAAATTCACCCTCTGAAGAGTGTGACTTACCGTGGGATACTTGAAAAGCAGACAAATCTAACAATTCACTGGATGTCCCCTGGCAGGGCAAGGCAAAGTCCTAAGAGCCTCAGACACCGCTGTCTTTAACTGTGCGGTAAAGTCCGATGGTAAAAGGCTCCCTCCAGACAGAGGATCAGGCATGCTACGGGAAGCTGAATGTGAAAATGGAGATGACTGATGGGAATGCACCTCACGGGACGGCGAGTCCTCAGAGGTGGATGGCTCAGTAGTACTAAAGGGGTTAACCTTCTTAGACAAAATAACCTTGTTGATGCATATGAAACATAGTTGAGAGGACGGCACACCAAGGCCTCCTCACAATATAGACAGGTATTACTATTAGGGATAGAGGGAGTACCCTCAAGCATATCAGTATCCTCCATAGCTTGCACTAACAACAGTAGGATACAGAATAAATTATTTTTTTATTTCTCACACAACGGCACCTTTATACTCCCAATGACTGGGGCATTCACCACCTCCTAGACCCAGGCAATCAGAGAAAACTTAAATTATGCTTACTTGATAATTTTCTTTTCTTCAGATGGAAAGAGTTCACAGCTGCATTCATTACTTTTGGGAAATAAGAACCTGGCCACCAGGAGGAGGCAAAGACACCCCAGCCAAAGGCTTAAATACTCATCCCACTTCCCTCATCCCCCAGTCATTCTGCCAAGGAACAAGGAACAGTAGAAGAAATACCAGGGTGAAAAGGTGCCAGAAGAATAAAAATATAAAGACGCCCCACAGAAAAAATACGGGTGGGGAGCTGTGGACTCTTTCTATCTGAAAAATTATCAGGTAAGCATAATTTAAGTTTTTTTGTCATAAATGGAGAGTCCACAGTTGCATTCATTACTTTTGGGAAAACAAAAAGTACACTGAATGCAAAAATGGGAGGGTACAAGAGGCGGCCCATTTTGAAGGCACCTGGCGTGAAAAAAAACACAACCAAACCAAACCCCGCTTCGTCTGAGCCAGGCAAAAAATTTAGAAGGAAAAGGCCCGCAAGCAGAATCACTTAGTCAACACTCCTCCAGGAGCACCATCGCCCAGCAGTTGGTCCGCACACAACCCCTTCTAGTACAGTACCAAAATCCCCAAAAGGGAGAAGACAAGGGTAAGCCAAAAGGATACCCAAACGTAAAGCAAAATCCATAAAGGAAAAACCCCCTTCAAGGAAGACCATGTCCACAGAGACCCGAATGGATCCCGAGAACAAGGAGAGATGACGCCCAACCCACAAGGAGCAACCGGGCATCATAATGGAGAAGAAACATCTCCCAAACACAGCTGAAGACAAAGTATTCAAAACGTCAGTATCCAGAGACTGAGCAAACAGCAAACTACAAGTAGCAAACACAGAGAATAAACAGTGAATTTTTTTAATCATAAATGATTACTAGCCTGAGGAAACGGCGTGGTGAACGCTGAGAAACGCGTAGCGAGTTCTACTGATTTTAAATATAACATTTGTTATTTTTTTATGTTGTTATTTTACCAGTATATAAAACTTTTTAAACTATATACCTGGAGTCTCCGATTATTACACTTGCTGTTTACATCAACCACTGGAAGGAATACCTCTCGATTGACCTATATGTGCACTGGGACACTGAAATATACCCAGTATGCAAAACTAGCACTATCGTGTGCGCTCTTGATTGTGAGTATCAATTTATGATCTGCCTAAAGGGTCTACATACCTAATTGATCTGCACTAGGAGTCGCCCTCTTTTTCTTTACATTTTTTCAGACTATCCGTAAGGAAGAAGCGGCTTAACAAAATAGCAGATTGCCCAACCTCCAAGACACAGGACACTCTCCAGGGAATACAGGCTGCCAAGCCTACTCACAGATCACAAAGGGGGAGAGGCACAAAACCTCTAAAAACAAGCAACACTGTCATCCCCAAGACCTGAAGATCTCAGATCCTACACCTAGCCAGACCAGACCAAGCAGCGGCAGATCTGAAAGCAAAGGAACCGAAAGGAACCCCAAGATCAGCCCCCAAAAGGGCGGAAGAATGGACACAGCCACTTCAACCGAAAGACAATAGAGCAGGCGATAGACCCAAGGGGATCTAGCAAGCCACCCGACGAAGTCCCAATGCGAGGCCAGCAGCTCCCCAGATGGGAAGGAACATCTCAAAGAGCAGACCAGTCCCTGAAACAGATAAAACATCTGCTCCAACCTCCCAAACACAGGAGAGACCCCCAAAAACGGAACCACACCTCCGTAAGGAACACACCGAGCCCCCTGAAGAGGAAGGCGTTGATAAACGCCTGCCCATAAGACAGGGAATCGTAGAAAGAACCAAGAGGACACAAGGCCATGTCACTGACGAACACGGAAGAACCCCCTAAAACACCATCGTGCTTGCACACATACCAGGCGCAAAGTGAAAGCTGAGCAAACGCAAACCGTCCGTTCTCTAGGCAGTAAAACCCACTATCAGGTCACAATAGTTGGCTGTCCCAAGGGAACCGTATCGTCCAGCACAAGTCAAGCTCTAAGGAGCCCCGGCTCTCCGTAAATCTGGCCAAGTTGTAAAACAGAACAGCCAGAACAAGGGCTAAGCCCAAGTACCCCGGAAACTGGAATCCCCAGGACAGTCCTAGGATCATAAGGCCCGGTAACATCCCAGAGCGGGATCCAGAGAAAAACGCTGAGTAAAACCCTCGACCACCAGAAGATCAGGACAAGAAGCCCGGGTCCCACAAATGTTTGGATTAAACAATCTTCCAGGAACACAAATCCCTTGTTTCATATAAAAAAAAACCAGACATGCCAGGGAAAAATCCAGAACAACCCGGATAGCAAGAGTAAGAAGCCCTGGCAAGTCCCAACCCAAAGGGAAGAGACCACCCCTCGCAGGAGCCCAACACTCCAAAGAGCTAAGGCTATAAAAGGACACTGGAGCTAACGTAACCGTTACATGATTGTGCTTGAAAAGTGCGGCTAATCCCCCTAAAGGGACACAAAGCACTGCTCATCTAATCAACCTCGGAAGGAGAAAAGGCTGAGTAGACCACGCCGGGGGTTGAACTAGCAATCCTCGGTTTCCAACAGTACAGAGTAGCCACAGAGCATTAGTATGCTGAGCTAGCTGTCCAGCTAGCCACAAGCTCCAGACACCAGGGGAACAGTGAGGACAAGTCACCCGAACAGAGCAACATCAAACCTCTACATCACCTCTGATTCAAAGTCAGAGAACAGTAAAACCTAGGTTTGGATGCCACCTGGATGGCAATACCGAAACCATATGAGTGGAAAACCACTAGGACCTCTTCTATCCCAAGAAAGAGATGTAGAGCATCCCCAACACTGGGAAAGTACCCCTTACCGGAGCCCAGAAGGACCCCCCTGTCCAATGTCCCAAAAAGGAACAAGCAACTCCTGAAGGGAATCCAAGTCCCCTGAAGGCGAACCATCCCAAGGAGAAACAGACAATCCAAGAGGTCTCGATGAAGAAGAGAACCACTAAAGGAACAAGTCCACAAAGGACAATTTCCTAAAGCAACACCGCCCTGCCGGCAGAAAGAGGCACTAAACCCTCTAACTTTCTCACAATGTGGGAAGAAATACTCTAGGTTCCAAGGGTATCAGAAACAACAATGAGTAACGCAGCAAAATTCAATGATCCAGTCACCAGAGCAACGGCTATTCTGGACCAAACGAAACGATCCAGAGAGCCGTACGGACCCACAAGTCCTCTTGAGAATGTTCAGCTGAAATTATTAAAACAAATAACATAAATAATGTTAAGAGCACTCGGCACCCCAACCTGACCAGAAAGGTATAATTGGCGCCACATGTCTGAATAAGCCGCGAGACAGAAGATCTAAACCCAAGCAGGACCAGCCTGCAACCAGGGTCATAACTGCCAAGCTGGCTATTAATCAGCCCTCAGAGAAGGAGGGAGAAAACAGACAAGCATGGGACTAACGTGTCCCAAACAACTTCCGTAGAAGCAAACAGCGTGTATCGATCCCAGAGTTTTTAAGTACCCACAGGAAACATAGTATGAAAAAGAAACGAAAATTCAACCTAACCGGATAAAACAAAATAAAATAAACAGGCCACCCGAGGATGAACGCCCAAGAAGAACTGAAAGTACCAGCAGCAGTACCAGCCGAATGGAAACACTGTTCTTCCAACAAAACAGGGAAAGCTCTCAATAACAAGACTTAAAGGAGATTACTTCATCCCCCTATGTCTAATGAGGTGAGCCATTCGAAGGAGGAGACTGATGAGTCCCATACTCTGGAAGGATAGGGTCCCCAAACAGCCCAAAAACGTGTCTGTATAAAACACAAAGGCAAACCCGCCTGTAATGAAAGGCACAACATTCAGAAATAGTTACACGCGTAGGGAACTGCACATGACCTCCAGTGACCGAGAGCCCTGGGGCAATTGGGCACGAGCACAATCGCAAATAAAAATCTGGACTTTGTAGACGCGCAAATGCCAAAAGTATGTAAAAGCGAAAACGTGCCACAACCTCCAGGGGGAACAATCCACATAACCTGGATTACCCACATGTGTAGTAGTAGGGATCGATAGGAAACTCACCTCCCAGAGGACAGGGCCCCCCGAGGCGGATGGCTCAGCAGTCCTTTGAATCCCCGAGCAACAAGGCGCTTTAGGAAGGCCTAAAGAACATAACTGACTAACCTGAGTCAATGGGGCCAATTCGCATTCGTCACAGGACGAAGAATCTGAATCAGAAAGTTGACCAATCTCAACATCAGCATCCTCCATAACTGGATAAAGGATACCCCAAAATGGACTATATATAAAACAATTAAAACGGCACCTGACACCCACAATGGCTGGGGCACTCACCACCTCCTATGAACCAGACACCAGCGGACTAGAATTCTCCGTCACCACACAGTCAGGAGGAATGCAGAAATGGGAGACCAGAACGTAAACACGTCCGGTCACAAGGTGAACTGCACAGTCCAAAAAAGCGTGCCCAACCGTAAGGTTGCGTCACTTCAACAGGCCATTATTTTCGAAAGCCACAAGCCCAGTTAACACTACACATAAGCAGGTTGAATCCCATAACAAACATAATTAAAAAAAAACCTGCTCCATAATCCCCCTCAGAAGATATTAACCCTTGATTCCAAGATACTAAAGGAGTCCCACTGAGACCCTGTTTTTTTCATGTGAGTTTGCAGGAACAAATGAGTTACAGTACATTCATGAAGAAGTAAAATGAAATTATCTTACCAGAATCTACGCTGTGGAACAGGAACACGGCCCTTCAAGTGTGACGGATAGTAGCCTTGCCTCCACCATAGACTTGAGAGAAGAAAGCAGGCAGCGAACCCAAGTTCAACAACGCTGATTGCTTGTGGAGATGTTAAAATGAGTCGGGATGGTTTTGCAGAAAGACTCTTCCTGCATCTCCGGACTCTTACTTTCATCCAAGCCCTCACTGAGAGACTGACAGGATTACTTAAAACTCCTGTCCCATGTCAAAGAGTACTACCCTCCATAAGAGAAGAAAACAAACTTCTGACACTTCTCTGCCAACCTCCTGGGACAAAAGGCAAAGAATGACTGGGGGATGAGGGAAGTGGGAGGAGTATTTAAGCCTTTGGCTGGGATGTCTTTGCCTCCTCCTGGTGGCCAGGTTCTTATTTCTCAAAAGTAATGAATGCAGCTGTGGACTCTTTCCATTTATGAAAAAAAGAAGCAACCTCTCCGACAGCTAGCTCGGTCAGGAAAGAAAACGAAAGTGTGACCACGCCTGGTCATGTGTTCCGCAAGGCAGGATTGCTCCTGCTATGAGAAAAAGCGTGCCAAGCTACAAGCTGCAAAGCGTTCAAAGTGAAAATAAAAACCTGTATGTTCCGTTACCGCATAACAAAGTCTATGAGCCCAAAAAATAATTCTCACACATAAAGCAGCATAAAATCAACGTAACACATTTGATTATTCCACATTGTTCAATAACCTACCTCAGGAGATATTAACCCATGATTCTATAAAGATAAAAGGAGTCACACTGTGACCCTGTCTACAGCAATTTCAACATAAGTAAAAATTGAAACAATCTTACCAGAATCCGTGCTGTGGAACAGAAAACACAGCCTCTCAAGTGTGACAGCCTTGTAGCATCGCTCCTGACATGAAATTGAGTGAAGAAAGCAGACAGTGAAACTCATCAACACTTGTTGCTTAAGGAGCTGTTAGCAGGCAGTCTGCATGGGTTCGCAGAAAGACTCTCCCTGCATCTCCAGACTCTAACTTTCGTCAATGCTCTCACTGAGAGGCTGACAAGACTACTTAAAACTCCAGTTCCATAATCGAAAGGCATATACCCCTCCTGAGGAACAACCCCGAAATCTTCTGACACTTCTCTGCTATCTTCCTGTGACGAAAGGCAAAGAATGACTGGGGGATGGAGGAAGTGGGGGAGGTATTTAAGCCTTTGGCTGGGGTATCTTTGCCTCCTCCTGGGGCCAGGTCCAGTATCTCCCAACAGTAAGGAATGAAGCCATGGACTCTCCTTGTATTAAGAAGGAAATAATGATCCTATGTTTTTTATTATGTATAATACATGCTTTTTGTATATTTCATAATAACAAGCGCAAACAACAAAAATTACCAATGCTGGATTCAGGCCACAAAATAAATTGCATATTTAAAAAGACCTAAAGGTGGACTATGAATTGAAATCCCATTAGAAGCATTCTGTAATAGGATAATTTTGCAAAAATTATTTAAATATTGGAAAATGTATTCCAACTTTTGTGGCAATATTCTTGTGCATGGGACCCACTAAAGCTAAGGCTGAAGACATTGTGCATACTCATAACTCACCCACTCTTGTGTGCTCTCAGTACTGGAGAACACTGCCTAATTCCACCTTTATGTTTATTTAATGGGGGGAAATGTTTCTACTGAATATGAACTATAGAAAAGAGAGCTTTGTCCTTTGGCTGCCAAAATAATTTAACTCCTCCCAGTTTCTATCATATTATGGTCTCATGTGCTGCAAACCCCTTCTGAACTATACACCTTCAACACTCACTGCACAACCTCAAGTATGTGGCAGTGAAAAGTGTGATTAACTACTTGCTGCTGGAATTGTATTTGTCCTCCTGTGACACGACCTAATCCTTTCTGTGCTCTACCTAATTGGCTGGTATGGGAGCCGGTTGTTAAAAAAAAAAAAAAAACGATTACTTGATGTTGAACAAGTGAATTACTGACATTTAAAAGCCATCTCTAAATGGCTCCCATAACTCAAAAAGTCTGCTTTTCCAAACCTAGGGCCTGGTCTTACTGCTGCGGCCCACATAAATCTAAAAGAAAACATACTGTGAGGTAATCCATTTAAAAATTACTACAATCTCTTAATCCCTCAGCAATTCTTTATGTTACCTTAACTCCCCAGGAAATCCAGCATCCGAATTAGACAATTGAAAACAGATGTGCAATGCTATGTTTATAACCTTTGGTGATACCTGGGTTTTAAAGGGACTCCGTAAAAACTTTTAGCAGTGAACTAAAATGAAGGGGCACTGACGTGAATGAATGTTTTAGTCAGTGAGAGAAATAACGCTGATGTGTTCTTTTATATACGCCTCAGTCTAATAACTAGCTTGGTAAATCAGATAAATACAGATATAGCTTCTTGCAACACTGGGCTGATGTTCCCTTAAGAATGTTTGCCAGAGCTAGATATTTAGGATCAGCTTTTGAGTTCTATTAAGCAATATATTTTATATATATTAAGTTGTGTACCTGGTGTTTTTTACAACAGCTTAATAATATCATTGTTATGTTTGATGTGTTGTCTATATTGTACTCGACTACCCTAACTGCATATACCAGGCTATATAGTTTTATGTTTCCTATAAGAGTCTATGGGGCCGATTTATCAAGGCCCGAATGGCTCGCCGGAAAAAGCAGTTATGAAGCAGCGGTCTTAAGACCACTGCTCCATAACTGGTCCACTGCCTCTGTGGCAGCGGTCTGCAATGCGCCCAATTCTATACGATCGGGCTGATTAACACCCCCTGCTAGCGGCCAATTGGCTGCGCATTTGCAGGGGGCAGCATTGCACAAGCAGTTTACCAGAACTGCTTGTGCAATGATAAATCACTGTCGGCATTCAGCGATGTCTCTCGGACATGATACGCTACAGCGCATCATGTCGGATAGACATTGATAAATCGGCTCCTTTTAGTGCTCTATAATACAGTTGATTATAGATGGTGCTTACTGATTACACTTCAGCTTCACTTAAAGGGACCCTCAAGTTAAAATTTAACTTTCATGAGTCAGATAGAGCGGCAATTTTAAACAACTTTCCAATTTACTTCCATTAACAAAATGTGCAGTCTTTTTATATTTACACTTTTTGAGTCACGAGCTACCACTGAGCATGTGCAAGAATTCACAGAATATACATATATACATTTGTGATGGATGTCACATTATACAGGAGGAGTGAAAATAGACATGACTGAAATGTGACAGAAAAAAATGCATTGTGTTGTTATCATGCATTTGTTGATTATGCAAATCTACTGTATTTCTGGTCTGAAAAACACCCAACTAGAGAGATTATATACAGTATGCAACATTTGTCTAATACTCTTTTAAAAATGTAAGTAAATCCTTTACATTTATGGGTTGCACTTACTGGTAATCCTGAGGGCTTCTGAGTCATATTGAGCAATATACTTTGAAGCTCGGTGATTGTTGATTTAAGACAGCATAAAACTATAATTAACCCCTTCGCTACCGGCAGTTTCAGAGACAAAATTGCCCCAAATAGCAGAGATTTTTTTGTGTTTTTGCTATAACTCAGTTTAAAAGAGCCTTTGTTTGTTTGTTTTTTTAATACCGATGAGAACTATATATATTTTTAAAGTAGACAACCCAAGGTATTGATCTAGGCCACTGGTTTTCAAACCTGTCATCAGGACTCCCTAACAGGCCAGTATTTCAGGATTGCCTTGTGTGATAGCAGGTAAAATAACCATGTTGACTAATCAGCCGATTATTTAACCTGTGCTTTAGTTAAAATATCCTCAAAATTTGATGCCACTATCTGGCCCGCCAAATATGATCATATAAAAAAAAATTGTTAACTTTTTCACAAACTTTTGATTTCTTACGAAATTATTTACACACAACTACTGCAGTTATAAGACTAATGGTTGTAAAAGCTTCTCTGAGAATCCCTTTGCTCAGAAACAACAGACATGCATGGCTTTGTCATTGTTTTCTGGCAATTAGAAGGCTATTAATTGCAGCTGCATGCCACCCCTCTTTAATTTCCAGCAGTGAAGTGGTTAATCAGATACCTTATAAGGTAAATTTTTGTTTTAGTGTAGGGATTGCCCTCCCACCTGACACTTCCCACCCCCTGATTTCTCCCAAACAGCTCTCTTCCCCCACTGATCACCACCATTTTATTATTATTATTTTTTAAGTTTCTGTTTGTTGCACGTTCCTGAGCCTAACTTAGTATGCTCTTATGGAAAGGAACTAAGGGCTTGATTCACTAAAGTTTTCTGATCTGGCAAGATTATTCTATTCTCTTCAGTGATGTTTAGTCCCTGAAATGATTCTAGAAAAGGAGATTTATAAAGCTGGGCTTTGGGTGTGAAGGAGAGACACCAACATAATAATATAATACTAAAAAAATAGTTTTTGTGTAATTTTTCTCCAACATAAGTCCTTGATAGTCTTCTCCTAAGTTACAAAAAAGGATACCAAGAGAAAAAGGTAGCATTGATAATAGTATTTTTATTTTTTAATTATGCTCTAAGTCCATTTAAAGGGACCATGTAATTACAAGACATTTCAGTTGTGTTGCGATAAAAGAACTTATCAGTCAATGTTTTTAAAACAAATTAACATTCATTCTAATGCAATTATTTTTCAATAGCCAAACTCCACCCATCATTTGCCTTATTTGGAAGAGCCAATGTGGACTTTAGTCCTCAGACATGGCCTCGGCTATAATGTTAATATAGAGTGCATTGTTTTGCTGCGGTTATCTGATAAAGTCAATTAGGGACATATATGTAGCAGAGTTAGCCTTGAAAAACTCTGCACGTGCATTTCAAGTTCTGAGAATTAGAAATTTCTCAGTTTTCAAAGCTAAATGACATGAAATGGGGGCAAAAACAGAATTTATGTTTACCTGATAAATTACTTTCTCCAACGGTGTGTCCGGTCCACGGCGTCATCCTTACTTGTGGGATATTCTCTTCCCCAACAGGAAATGGCAAAGAGCCCAGCAAAGCTGGTCACATGATCCCTCCTAGGCTCCGCCTACCCCAGTCATTCGACCGACGTTAAGGAGGAATATTTGCATAGGAGAAACCATATGATACCGTGGTGACTGTAGTTAAAGAAAATAAATTATCAGACCTGATTAAAAAACCAGGGCGGGCCGTGGACCGGACACACCGTTGGAGAAAGTAATTTATCAGGTAAACATAAATTCTGTTTTCTCCAACATCGGTGTGTCCGGTCCACGGCGTCATCCTTACTTGTGGGAACCAATACCAAAGCTTTAGGACACGGATGAAGGGAGGGAGCAAATCAGGTCACCTAAATGGAAGGCACCACGGCTTGCAAAACCTTTCTCCCAAAAAATAGCCTCAGAAGAAGCAAAATTTGGTAAAAGTGTGCAGTGAAGACCAAGTCGCTGCCCTACATATCTGATCAACAGAAGCCTCGTTCTTGAAGGCCCATGTGGAAGCCACAGCCCTAGTGGAATGAGCTGTGATTCTTTCAGGAGGCTGCCGTCCGGCAGTCTCGTAAGCCAATCTGATGATGCTTTTAATCCAAAAAGAGAGAGAGGTAGAAGTTGCTTTTTGACCTCTCCTGTTACCAGAATAAACAACAAACAAGGAAGATGTTTGTCTAAAATCCTTTGTAGCATCTAAATAGAATTTTAGAGCGCGAACAACATCCAAATTGTGCAACAAACGTTCCTTCTTCGAAACTGGTTTCGGACACAAAGAAGGCACGACTATCTCCTGGTTAATGTTTTTGTTAGAAACAACTTTTGGAAGAAAACCAGGCTTAGTACGTAAAAACCACCTTATCTGCATGGAACACCAGATAAGGAGGAGAACACTGCAGAGCAGATAATTCTGAAACTCTTCTAGCGGAAGAAATTGCAGCCAAAAACAAAACTTTCCAAGATAATAACTTAATATCAACGGAATGTAAGGGTTCAAACGGAACCCCCTGAAGAACTGAAAGAACTAAGTTGAGACTCCAAGGAGGAGTCAAAGGTTTGTAAACAGGCTTGATTCTAACCAGAGCCTGAACAAAGGCTTGAACATCTGGCACAGCTGCCAGCTCTTTGTGAAGTAACACAGACAAGGCAGAAATCTGTCCCTTCAAGGAACTTGCAGATAATCCTTTCTCCAATCCTTCTTGAAGAAAGGATAGAATCCTAGGAATCTTTACCTTGTCCCAAGGGAATCCTTTAGATTCACACCAACAGATATATTTTTTCCATATTTTGTGGTAAATTTTTCTAGCCTGAACAAGAGTATCAATAACAGAATCTGAGAACCCTCGCTTTGATAAGATCAAGCGTTCAATCTCCAAGCAGTCAGCTGGAGTAGGACCAGATTCGGATGTTCGAACGGACCTTGAACAAGAAGGTCTCGTCTCAAAGGTAGCTTCCATGGTGGAGCCGATGACATATTCACCAGATCTGCCTACCAAGTCCTGCGTGGTTACGCAGGAGCTATCAAGATCACCTACGCCCTCTCCTGATTGATCCTGGCTACCAGCCTGGGGATGAGAGGAAACGGCGGGAATACATAAGCTAGGTTGAAGGTCCAAGGTGCTACTAGTGCATCTACTAGAGTCGCCTTGGGATCCCTGGATCTGGACCCGTAGCAAGGAACCTTGAAGTTCTGACGAGAGGCCATCAGATCCATGTCTGGAATGCCCCACAGTTGAGTGATTTGGGCAAAGATTTTCGGATGGAGTTCCCACACCCCCGGATGCAATGTCTGACGAATCAGAAAATCCGCTTCCCAAGTTTCCACTCCTGGGATGTGGATTGCAGACAGGTGGCAGGAGCGAGTCTCCGCCCATTGAATGATTTTGGTCACTTCTTCCATCGCCAGGGAACTCCTTGTTCCCCCCTGATGGTTGATGTACGCAACAGTCGTCATGTTGTCTGATTGAAACCGTATGAACTTGGCCCTCGCTAGCTGAGGCCAAGCCTTGAGAGCATTGAATATCGCTCTCAGTTCCAGAATATTTATCGGTAGAAGAGATTCTTCCCGAGACCAAAGACCCTGAGCTTTCAGGGATCCCCAGACCGCGCCCCAGCCCATCAGACTGGCGTCGGTCGTGACAATGACCCACTCTGGTCTGCGGGAGGTCACCCCTTGCGACAGGTTGTCCAGGGACAGCCACCAACGGAGTGAGTCTCTGGTCCTCTGATTTACTTGTATCTTCGGAGACAAGTCTGTATAGTCCCCATTCCACTGACTGAGCATACACAATTGAAATGGTCTTAGATGAATGCGCGCAAAAGGAACTATGTCCATTGCCGCTACCATCAAACCTATCACTTCCATGCACTGCGCTATGGAAGGAAGAGGAACGGAAGGAAGTATCCGACAAGAGTTTAGAAGTTTTGTTTTTCTGGTCTTTGTCAGAAAAATCCTCATTTCTAAGGAGTCTATTATTGTTCCCAAGAAGGGAACTCTTGTCAACGGAGATAGAGAACTCTTTTCCACGTTCACTTACCATCCGTGAGATCCGAGAAAGGCCAGGACTATGTCCGTGTGAGCCTTTGCTTGAGGAAGGGACGACGCTTGAATCAGAATGTCGTCCAAGTAAGGTACTACAGCAATGCCCCTTGGTCTTAGCACCGCCAGAAGGGACCCTAGTACCTTTGTGAAAATCCTTGGAACAGTGGCTAATCCGAAAGGAAGCGCCACGAACTGGTAATGCTTGTCCAGGAATGCGAACCTTAGGAACCGATGATGTTCCTTGTGGACAGGAATATGTAGATACGCATCCTTTAAATCCACCGTGGTCAAGAATTGACCTTCCTGGATGGAAGGATTGTTCGAATGGTTTCCATTTTGGACGATGGAACCTTGAGAAACTTGTTTAGGATCTTGAGATCTAAGATTGGTCTGAACGTTCCCTCTTTTTTGGGAACTACGAACAGATTGGAGTAGAACCCCATCCCTCGTTCTTTTAATGGAACAGGATGAATCACTTCCAGAAGATAACCTTGGAAGACTATTTCTAGCGCCCAAGGATCCAGAACATCTCTTGCCCAAGCCTGAGTGAAGAGAGAGAGTCTGCCCCCCACCAAATCCGGTCCCGGATCGGGGGCCCGCATCTCATGCTGTCTTGGGAGCAGTGGCAGGTTTCTTGGCCTGCTTTCCTTTGTTCCAGCCTTGCCTTGGTCTCCAGGCTGGATTGGCTTGAGAAGTATTACCCTCCTGCTTAGAGGACGTAGCACTTGGGGCTGGTCCGTTTCTGCGAAAGGGACGAAAATTAGGTTTATTTTTGGCCTTGAAAGACCTATTCTGAGGAAGGGCGTGGCCCTTGCCCCCAGTGATATCAGAGATAAACTCTTTCAAGTCAGGGCCAAACAGTGTTTTCCCCTTGAAAGGAATGTCAAACAATTTGTTCTTGGAAGACGCATCCGCTGACCAAGATTTTACCAAAGCGCTCTGCGCGCCACAATAGCAAACCCAGAATTTTTCGCCGCTAACCTAGCCAATTGCAAGGTGGCGTCTAGGGTGAAAGAATTAGCCAATTTAAGAGCACGAATTCTGTCCATAATCTCCTCATAAGAAGAAGAATTACTAATAATCGCCTTTTCTAGCTCATCGCACCAGAAACACGCGGCTGTAGTGACAGGGACAATGCATGCAATTGGTTGTAGAAGGTAACCTTGCTGAACAAACATCTTTTTTAGCAAACCTTCTAATTTTTTATCCATAGGATCTTGGAAAGCACAACTATCTTCTATGGGTATAGTGGTGCGCTTGTTTAGAGTAGAAACCGCCCCCTCGACCTTGGGGACTGTCTGCCATAAGTCCTTTCTGGGGTCGACTATAGGAAACAATTTTTTAAATATGGGGGGAGGTACGAAAGGTACACCGGGCCTGTCCCATTCTTTATTAACAATGTACGCCACCCGCTTGAGTATAGGAAAAGCTTCGGGGGGCCCCGGGGCCTCTAGGAACTTGTCCATTTTACATAGTGTTTCTGGAATGACCAGATAATCACAATCATCCAAATTGGATAACACCTCCTTAAGCAGAGCGCGGAGATGTTCCAACTTAAATTTAAAAGTAATCACATCAAGTTCAGCTTGTTGAGAAATTTTTCCTGAATCTGAAATTTCTCCCTCAGACAAAACCTCCCTGGCCCCCTCAGACTGGTGTAGGGGCCCTTCAGAAACAATATCATCAGCGTCCTCATGCTCTTCAGTATTTTCTAAAACAGAGCAGTCGCGCTTTCGCTGATAAGTGGGCATATTGGCTAAAATGTTTTGATAGAATTATCCATTACAGCCGTTAATTGTTGCATAGTAAGGAGTATTGGCGCGCTAGATGTACTAGGGGCCTCCTGTATGGGCAAAACTGGTGTAGACGAAGGAGGGGATGATGCAGTACCATGCTTACTCCCCTCACTTGAGGAATCATCTTGGGCATCATTTTTACTAAATTTTTTATGACATAAATCACATCTATTTAAATGAGAAGGAACCTTGGCTTCCCCACAGTCAGAACACAATCTATCTGGTAGTTCAGACATGTTAAACAGGCATAAACTTGAAGCACAAAACAAAGCACAAAAAACGTTTTAAAATAAAACCGTTACTGTCACTTTAAATTTTAAACTGAACACACTTTATTACTGCAATTGCAAAAATTTCACCACAGTGTCTTAAAGCCTTAAAAGTATTGCACACCAAATTTGGAAGCTTTAACCCTTAAAATAACGGAACCGGAGCCGTTTTTATATTTAACCCCTTTACAGTCCCTGGAATCTGCTTTGCTGAGACCCAACCAAGCCCAAAGGGGAATACGATACCCAATAATGCCTTCAGAAAGACTTTTCTATGTATCAGAGCTCCACACACATGCAGCTGCATGTCATGCTGTTCTCAAAAACAAGTGCGCCATACCGGCGCGAAAATGAGGCTCTGACTATGATTAGGGAAAGCCCCAATAGAATAAAGTGTCTAAAACAGTGCCTGCCGATATTATTTTACAAAAAATACCCAGATTAAATGATTCCTCAAGGCTAAATATGTGTAAATATGATCGATTTAGCCCAGAAAATGTCTACAGTCTTAATAAGCCCTTGTGAAGCCCTTATTTACTGTGTGAATAAAATGGCTTACCGGATCCCATAGGGAAAATGACAGCTTCCAGCATTACATCGTCTTGTTAGAATGTGTCATACCTCAAGCAGCAAAAGACTGCTCACTGTTCCCCCAACTGAAGTTAATTCCTCTCAACAGTCCTGTGTGGAACAGCCATGGATTTTAGTAACGGTTGCTAAAATCATTTTCCTCATACAAACAGAAATCTTCATCTCTTTTCTGTTTCAGAGTAAATAGTACATACCAGCACTATTTTAAAATAACAAACTCTTGATTGAATAATAAAAACTACAGTTAAACACTAAAAAACTCTAAGCCATCTCCGTGGAGATGTTGCCTGTACAACGGCAAAGAGAATGACTGGGGTAGGCGGAGCCTAGGAGGGATCATGTGACCAGCTTTGCTGGGCTCTTTGCCATTTCCTGTTGGGGAAGAGAATATCCCACAAGTAAGGATGACGCCGTGGACCGGACACACCTATGTTGGAGAAATAAATAATACAACTACATTGCAAACATTTTATATAAAAATCTTAAGATGTTTACTGTCCCTTTAATTTTATATCAAGATGTTTTTGTGTACTCACAAGGATTAAGCACCAACTACAAATGTGACAAAGATTATTAGAAACATAAAGCACAAAAAGATATGCTATTAAAATAATGAGTAACAAGAGCAGCTCCATTGGTGTGGCTGTATCACAATTACAATGCATTTTGATCAATTAAAGGGCCATAATAGCCAAATGTTGAAACACTTGAAAGTGATGCAGCATAGCTGTAAAAAGCTGACTAGAAAATATCACCTGAACATCTCTATGTAAAAAAGAACGACATTTTACCTCAACCCCATTGCAAAGGACTGTAAGCAACAAATCAGTATGCCTGTCCCGGAAGAGGCAAGGGAGTGAGCCTCATGCACACAGCACACTCATGTTATTTCCCTATTCAGTTTAAGGAAGTTTACTATAAAATCTCATGAGAGTTAAGTGAAATCTCATGAGATCACAGTAAAAGAGTTCATGACCTCAGCACTGTTGATGCTGATTGGCTGCAGTTCATTTCTTCTTTTCTTTTTTTACCTGCAGCTGGGCAGCAGCTGAAGTATAACTTTTACAAAACACTTACTCTAGTGAGCTGAGGAAGTTGTGAGGTAAAATATCTTTCTTTTTTACATAGAGATGTTATTTTCCTGTCAGCTTTTTACAGTTATACTGCATTAGTTTCAAGTGATTTTGCATATGAGTATTATGTCTCTTTAACTTTTGGCAACTAGGCAAGTATTAAAATGCAGCGAGCGAAGATCAGTGATTGAAAAAGGAAAAGTTAAACAGATGTTTAACTGTAAAAGGCCTGAAAACCCCTTGCAACATGCAATGTACTTGGCTTTTAGTTAAGGAGTTAAATTAAAACGTAGCCACCAATCAGCAAGCGCTACCCAGGGTTCTGAACCAAAAATAGGCCAGCTACTAAGCTTACGTTTCTGCTTTTTCAAATAAAGATACCAAGAGAACGAAGAAAAAAATAATAGAAGTAAATTAGAAAGATGCTTAAAATTGCCTGCTCTATCTGAAACATGAAGATATATGTTCTAAGTATTTATAAATAGATATTACTAATTATCTCTGTACATATCTATAGCTATATATAATCATATATATATATATATATATATTTTTTACACAAAAAAATAAATTAATGTGTTTTTTTCCACTTTTCATTCTTTATGTAAGTCTATGTGGGAATCTGTTAAAGCAGTATTCTAACTTTGACTTTTTGCGTGTCAGGTTAGCGAGCGAGCACATTTTTTTTACTGTCAACTTGTAATATGTGCCCTACCAGATGTGCGGCCTAATGCCGAGGTTGAGTGGAGTTAACGTGCGAGCAGAAGCGCTAAATACACTGTACTTGGACTTTGTGACCTAATAGATACATATGTAGCAATACAGAAATACAGTATCAGCTCATTATCACACAATATTCAGTTTACATTCTTTATGTCTGGATTCTGCTTTCACTTGTTTGCACAAGCAGTAATCAGTAGCCAAGCAGAACTAAGATTAAACAAGCACCCAGACGTGTTGTCCGTGCTCGCTCGCACTCCCCCACCTCTACCTATACAGATATGACCTCTGTGACAGCCACATAGAAGGAGCGCAGACGATTAGTATTTCAGCTAGCTAAAGCGCTGAAATTGGTATGCAGATCGCATATAAATAAAGGGGCATAAAACCCCATTTTTTCTTTCATGATTAAGATAGAACATACAATTTTAAACAACTTTCTAATTTACTTCCGTTATCAAATGCTCTTAGTTTTCTTGTTATCCTTTTTTTGAAAAGCATGAATGTACGCTCAGGAGTGTGCACGTGTCTGCAGCACTATATAGCAGCGGTTTTGCTACAATGTTATATATTAGCAAGAGCACTAGATGGCAGCACTATTTCCTATCACATAGTGCTTCAAACATGTCCTCGCTACCTATCTAGATATCTCTTCAACAAAGAATAACATGAGAAGGAAGCAAATTTGATAACAGAAGTAAATTAAAAACTTTTTTAAAAGTGTCTCTCTGTGAATCATGAAAGAAACATTTTGGGCTACAAGTCCCATAAACATCAGTTTGGCCTCTACATGGCTGAAAAGATTTTATTACTCTAAGAAAAAGACTTCATTACAATGAGCTTAAATGGAAAGTTCTGTTTTTTTCAACACGCTGGAATACTTCAGATCCACTAGTAATGGCCAAAAGATATGAGCAGATGCAATGCATGAGTGTGAGAGCTTTATGAATAGATTTACACCTCTAAATTGCTCACTGTAGTTGGTTTTCCATGGCCAAACTTCCTCCACCAATTGCCTTAAAGAGTCAGTATTCACCATTTTTCATATATCTGCATGTAATAGACCCTACTATAAAGAAAAATATGCGCAGATACTGATATAAACATCCAGTATAAAACCTTTTAAAAACATACTTAGAAGCTCACAATGTAGCACTGTTGATGAGGTTAGTCTGGAACACCCACTGAAAGGGGCTGAGATCAGACCATCCCCACTCCCCTTCATATGAATAGACCCAATATACAAACAGAAGCAATGTGATGTCTGTATACATCAAAAACGTTGAGGCTTGGTTAGGAGTTTGAAAATCAGCTTGTTATTTAAAAATAAGCAAAACTATACATTGTTACAAAAACATCCCTAGATGGGCCATATAAATGGATCATCTACAACAAATTTGAGCAATGAAAAATCTAGTGTGCAATAAAAAACATTCAATTGTTTGTGACATGTAAAAGTGCTTGCACTGTGTCAAATCTCTTCCAACAGCTTGTATACACTTTTATTATTTAAGTAAAGTTTCCCATATAGAAGGGATTAACCAAACCCCATATTCCTGTATGTATACGTTTGTAAGAATTCTTATTCCAGAGAACTGCTCGCTCCCGGCGTGACACGCACAAGTGCACATGCACAGAATTCACCAGTGGCTTAAACGCTCTTGTAGAATCTGTGACAAGCACACATAAAAGTTGTTTTACAGAAAGCACTGTTAGCCTAGCAGTAAAGTTTGCAGTTGCATATCACTTGCTTGTTAATGTGATCCGTTTTTTAATCTATAACAATGTTTTATAGAAAAACAGAATTTATGCTTACCTGATAAATTACTTTCTCCAACGGTGTGTCCGGTCCACGGCGTCATCCATAACTTGTGGGAATATTCTCTTCCCCAACAGGAAATGGCAAAGAGCACAGCAAAAGCTGTCCATATAGTCCCTCCTAGGCTCCGCCCACCCCAGTCATTCGACCGACAGACAGGAGAAAAAACAGGAGAAACCATAAGGTGCCGTGGTGACTGTAGTTAGAGAAAATAATTCATCAAACCTGATTAAAAAACCAGGGCGGGCCGTGGACCGGACACACCGTTGGAGAAAGTAATTTATCAGGTAAGCATAAATTCTGTTTTCTCCAACATTGGTGTGTCCGGTCCACGGCGTCATCCATAACTTGTGGGAACCAATACCAAAGCTTTAGGACACGGATGAAGGGAGGGAGCCAATCAGGTTACCTAAACAGAAGGCACCACGGCTTGCAAAACCTTTCTCCCAAAAATAGCCTCCGAAGAAGCAAAAGTATCAAATTTGTAGAATTTGGCAAAAGTGTGCAGGGAAGACCAAGTCGCTGCCTTACATATCTGATCAACAGAAGCCTCGTTCTTGAAGGCCCATGAGGAAGCCACAGCCCTAGTAGAGTGAGCTGTGATGCGTTCAGGAGGCTGCCGTCCGGCAGTCTCGTAAGCCAATCAGATGATGCTTTTTAGCCAAAAGGAAAGAGAGGTAGCAGTAGCTTTTTGACCTCTCCTCTTGCCAGAATAAACGACAAACAGAGAAGATGTTTGTCTGAAATCCTTTGTTGCTTCTAAATAGAACTTTAAAGCACGAACTACATCTAAATTGTGTAACAAACGTTCCTTCTTTGAAACTGGATTCGGACACAAAGAAGGCACAACTATTTCCTGGTTAATATTCTTGTTGGAAACAACCTTTGGAAGGAAACCAGGTTTAGTACGCAAAACAACCTTATCTGAATGGAACACCAGATAGGGAGGATTACACTGCAAAGCAGATAACTCAGAAACTCTTCTAGCAGAAGAAATAGCAACCAAAAACAGAACTTTCCAAGATAACATCTTGATATCTATGGAATGTAGAGGTTCAAACGGAACCCCTTGAAGAACTGAAAGAACTAAATTCAGACTCCAAGGAGGAGTCAAAGGTCTGTAAACAGGCTTGATCCTGACCAAAGCCTGAACAAAAGCTTGAACATCAGGCACAGCTGCCAGTCGTTTTGTAACAAGACAGATAAAGCAGAAATCTGTCCCTTTAGAGAACTCGCTGATAATCCCTTATCCAAACCTTCTTGTAGAAAGGAAAGGATCCTAGGAATTTTGATCTTACTCCATAATAATCCCTTGGATTCACACCAACAGATATATCTTTTCCATATTTTATGGCAAATTTTTCTAGTTACAGGTTTTCTGGCTTGTACCAGAGTATCTATTACAGAATCCGAAAACCCACACTTAGATAAAATCAAGCGTTCAATTTCCAAGCCGTTAGCTGGAGGGAAACTAGATTTGGATGTTCGAATGGACCTTGTACTAGAAGATCCTGTCTCAAAGGTAGCTTCCATGGTGGAGCCGATGACATATTCACCAGGTCTGCATACCAAGTCCAGCGTGGCCACGCAGGAGCTATCAAGATCACCGAGGCCCTCTCCTGCTTGATCCTGGCTACCAGCCTGGGAATGAGAGGAAACGGTGGAAACACATAAGCTAGGTTGAAGGTCCAAGGCGCTACTAATGCATCCACTAGAGTCGCCTTGGGATCCCTGGATCTGGACCCGTAGCAAGGAACCTTGAAGTTCTGACGAGACGCCATCAGATCCATGTCTGGAATGCCCCATAATTGAGTCAACTGGGCAAATATCTCCGGGTGGAGTTCCCACTCTCCCGGATGGAATGTCTGACGACTCAGATAATCCGCCTCCCAGTTTTCCACTCCTGGGATGTGGATCGCAGATAGGCGGCAGGAGTGATCCTCCACCCATTTTATGATTTTGGTCACTTCTCTCATCGCCAGGGAACTCCTTGTTCCCCCCTGATGGTTGATGTAAGCAACAGTCGTCATGTTGTCTGATTGGAATCTTATGAATCTGGCCTTTGCTAGTTGAGGTCAAGCCCTGAGAGTATAGAATATCGCTCTCAGTTCCAGAATGTTTATCGGGAGAAGAGACTCTTCCCGAGACCATAGCCCCTGAGCTTTCAGGGAGTCCCAGACCGCGCCCCAGCCCACTAGACTGGCGTCGGTCGTGACGATGATCCACTCTGGTCTGCGGAAGCTCATTCCCTGGGACAGGTGATCCTGGGTTAGCCACCAACGGAGTGAGTCTCTGGTCTTCTGATCTACTTGAATCACTGGAGACAAGTCTGTATAGTCCCCATTCCACTGTTTCAGCATGCACAGTTGTAATGGTCTTAGATGAATTCGCGCAAAAGGAACTATGTCCATTGCTGCAACCATCAACCCTACAACTTCCATGCACTGAAAGGTCGTGGAACAGAGTGAAGAACTTGACAAGCGTTTAGAAGTTTTGACTTTCTGACATCTGTCAGGAAAATCTTCATTTCTAAAGAATCTATTATTGTCCCCAAGAAAGGAACTCTTGTCGACGGAGACAGGGAACTTTTTTCTATGTTCACTTTCCATCCGTGAGATCTGAGAAAGGCCAGAACGATGTCTGTGTGAGCCTTTGCCTTTGAAAGAGACGACGCTTGTATCAGAATGTCGTCCAAGTAAGGTGCCACTGCAATGCCCCTTGGTCTTAGAACCGCTAGAAGGGACCCGAGTACCTTTGTGAAAATCCTTGGAGCAGTGGCTAGCCCGAATGGGAGAGCCACAAACTGGTAATGTTTGTCCAGAAAGGCGAACCTTAGGAACTGATGATGATCTTTGTGGATAGGAATATGTAGATACGCATCCTTTAGATCCACGGTAGTCATAAATTGACCCTCCTGGATTGTAGGTAAAATCGTTCGAATAGTTTCCATTTTGAACGATGGCACTCTGAGAAAATTGTTTAGGATCTTTAAATCCAGAATTGGTCTGAAAGTTCCCTCTTTTTTGGGAACTACAAACAGATTTGAGTAAAAACCCATTCCTTGTTCCACGGTTGGAACTGGGTGTATCACTCCCATTTTTAACAGGTCTTCTACACAATGTAAGAATGCCTGTCTCTTTATTTGGTTTGAAGATAAGTGAGACATGTGGAACCTTTCCCTTGGGGGTAGTTCCTTGAATTCCAGAAGATAACCCTGAGAAACTATTTCTAGTGCCCAGGGGTCCTGAACATCTCTTGCCCAAGCCTGAGCAAAGAGAGAGAGTCTGCCCCCTACTAGATCCGGTCCCGGATCGGGGGCTACTCCTTCATGCTGTTTTGGTAGCAGCAGCAGGCTTCTTGGCCTGCTTACCCTTGTTCCAGCCTTGCATCGGTTTCCAAGCTGGTTTGGTTTGTGAAGCATTACCCTCTTGTCTAGAGGCTGCAGAGTTGGAGGCCGGTCCGTTCCTGAAATTGCAAAAGGAATGAAAATTAGACTTATTCTTGGCCTTGAAAGGCCTATCTTGTGGAAGGGCGTGGCCCTTACCCCCAGTGATGTCTGAGATAATCTCTTTCAATTCTGGCCCAAAAAGGGTTTTACCCTTGAAAGGGATATTAAGCAATTTTGTCTTCGAAGATACATCCGCTGACCAAGACTTTAGCCAGAGCGCTCTGCGCGCCACAATTGCAAACCCTGAATTTTTCGCCGCTAATCTTGCTAACTGCAAAGCGGCATCTAAAATAAAAGAATTAGCTAACTTAAGTGTGTGAATTCTGTCCATAACCTCCTCATATGGAGTCTCTCTACTGAGCGACTTTTCTAGTTCCTCGAACCAGAACCACGCTGCAGTAGTGACAGGAATAATGCACGAAATAGGTTGCAGGAGGTAACCTTGCTGTACAAAAATCTTTTTAAGCAAACCCTCCAATTTTGTATCCATAGGATCTTTGAAAGCGCAATTATCCTCGATAGGAATAGTAGTGCGCTTGGCTAGTGTAGAAACTGCCCCCTCGACCTTAGGGACTGTCTGCCATAAGTCCTTTCTGGGGTCAACCATAGGAAATAATTTCTTAAATATAGGAGGGGGGACAAAAGGTATGCCGGGCTTCTCCCACTCCTTATTCACTATGTCCGCCACCCTCTTGGGGTGCACCGGAACCTCTAGGAACTTGTCCATCTTGCACAATTTTTCTGGAATGACCAGGTTGTCACAATCATCCAGAGTAGATAGCACCTCCTTAAGCAGTGCGCGGAGATGCTCTAATTTAAATTTAAATGTCACAACATCAGGTTCTACCTGTTGAGAAATTCTACCTGAATCAGAAATTTCCCCATCTGACAAAACCTCCCTCATGGCCACTTCAGATTGGTGTGAGGGTATGACAGAACAATTATCATCAGCGCCCTCCTGCTCTACAGTGTTTAAAACAGAGCAATCGCGCTTTCTCTGAAATGCAGGCATTTTGGATAAAATATTTGCTATGGAGTTATCCATTACTGCCGTCAATTGTTGCTTAGTAACAAGCATTGGCGCGCTAGAAGTACTAGGGGTCTCCTGCGTGGGCAAAACTGGTGTAGACACAGAAGGAGATGATGTAGAACTATGTCTGCTCCCTTCATCTGATGAATCATCTTGGGCAACTTTATTATCTGTGGCAGTACTGTCCTTACTTTGTTTGGACGCTATGGCACAATTATCACACAATTTTGAAGGGGGAGACACATTGGCTTCCATACATACAGAACATAGTTTATCTGAAGGCACAGACATGTTAAACAGGCTTAAACTTGTCAATAAAGTACAAAAAACGTTTTAAAACAAAACCGTTACTGTCTCTTTAAATTTTAAACAGGGCACACTTTATTACTGAATATGTGAAAAACTATGAAGGAATTGTTCAAATTTAACCAAATTTTCACTACAGTGTCTTAAAGCATTTAAAGCATTGCACCCCAAATTTCAGACCTTTAACCCTTAAAATGAGGAAACCGGAGCCGGTTACAGTTTTAACCCCTTTACAGTCCCAGCTACAGCCTTTGCTGCGACTTTACCAAACCCAGGGGGGTATACGATACCAAATGAAGCCTTCTAGGAACCTTTTCAACTACTTTCAGACCCACACACATGCAGCTGCATGTCCTGCTCTCAAAAGTAACTGCGCAGTAATGGCGTGAAAATGAGGCTCTGCCTACTACAGAGAAGGCCCTTCCTGACTGGGAAGGTGTCTAAACCAGTGCCTGACGTAAAAAAACGTTCCCCAAAGTTTATAAAGTGTGAATTTCAACATAAAGCTGTATAAAATGCCCAAATAAAGCAATCGATCTAGCCCATAAAAGTGTCTACCAGTTTTATAGCCCATATTAAGCCCTTTATTCTGTTTGAGACTAAGAAAATGGCTTACCGGTCCCCATGAGGGGATTTGCCAGCTTTCCAGCATTACACAGTCTTGTTAGAAATATGGCTAGTCATACCTTAAGCAGAAAAGTCTGCCAACTGTTTCCCCCAACTGAAGTTATCTCATCTCAACAGTCCTATGTGGAAACAGCAAACGATTTTAGTTACTGCTGCTAAAATCATATTCCTCTCACAAACAGAACTCTTCATCTTTTTCTGTTTCAGAGTAAATAGTACATACCAGCACTATTTTAAAATAACAAACTTGATAGTAGAATAAAAAACTACAACTAATCACCACATACTCTTCACCATCTCCGTGGAGATGCTGCTTGTTCAGCGGCAAAGAGAATGACTGGGGTGGGCGGAGCCTAGGAGGGACTATATGGACAGCTTTTGCTGTGCACTTTGCCATTTCCTGTTGGGGAAGAGAATATTCCCACAAGTTATGGATGACGCCGTGGACCGGACACACCAATCTTGGAGAAATGTAGAACATTTGTATGCACACTGGCCCTTTAAGTGGAGGAGCCAGTCTAGAAGTTTTACTGGAATAGACAAAGCTATCCACTGACATTTAATTAGTAAAACTGCTTTATCGTGCAGTTCTTAACTATTCCCCCCTACTGAGGCTAATAATAGGGAAAAGGGAATACTGTAAAATGTGCACAGTATAAAATGTATGGGAAATTGAACCTTAAGGTTTGTTTTTGTATATATATATAAAATAGATGTTTTTGCTCATTGAAAAAAACAATCCATTTAAAGAACAGCTATCTTTATCTTACCTATTTATCTATACACAAATACCTCCTTATCTCTTGGTCTATACACAGAGGCTGACACTTAGAGAGAGCAGCTGAAATTAATATTTCAGTGCCCGTCTATCCCACCCCTACTGTACTGCTGCACAGTATTCATTTTTTTGGTATAGGTGGTGGTTAAACAGGCAAAATCAGCTATTTAAAATGACAAAGGTAAAGGGGCTATTTGTAAACAATGTAATGCACTTGAGGAGGTAAAATGGATAATTGTGAAATACATTAAATGGGAGAAAAAATTATAGTACACACTGTGCCTTTAAACAATAACTGCACATTGCAACTTTGTTTGTTTTTGACTACAGATAATTATACATTTTATATAACAAAGTGCTTCATGTACCTTTAATTATATCCTGGCTTGCTATGTGTTAATGATCTCTCATGTACCTTAACTACTGACGATGCCAAGTAACAATCTACCGGAAGCTCTCTTTCTGCATTGTAAATCAGTTTATTTGTCACAGTTGCATCAAGGATAAATGAGAATGTTTAACACGGGGTTCCCAACACTGCTCCTTGAAGCCTCTTGCTTCATCAGTAGCTGCTATTACTGCTGCTTTAACCCTTTCCTGACGGGGTTAAAGTGTCTGCATCGGAACAACTTTTCCGATGTAGACAAATTGAAATCTAGATTTCAATTATTGGATCGGGTCTGGGGGGTGTCCCTATAACCCTAGGAGTGCCCTCCAGACCGCAATCAAATCTGAAAAGCACAGTAGGCTTTAGGACAGCCGTTGGCTATGACGTTCTATTCGTCATAACGGCTTAAAAGCCCAGTGTAATTATGACGGAATAGAACGGCATAACGGCATTAAAAGGTTAAAATGAAAAATCTGTCAAAATATACCATACAAAAGACTTTTTTAATATGTTAAAAGGGACATAAAACCCCAAATTTTTCTTTCATGATTCAGATAAAGCACACAATTCTAAACAACTTTCCAACATAATGTTATCTCATTTTCTTAGTTTTCTTGTTATCCTTTGTTGAAAAGCAAGGTTGTAAGCTCAGAAGTGTGCACGTGTCTGTCTATATGGCAGCAGTTTTGCAACAATGTTATACATTAGCAGGAGCACTAGATAGCAGTATGATTTCCTATCATGTAGTGCTTCAGGCACATGCACGCTACCTACCTAGGTATCTCTTCAACAAAGAATATCATGAGAAGGAAGCAAATTTGATAAAAGTAAATTGGAAACTTTTAAATTGTGTTCTCTATCTGAATAATGAAAAAAATATTTTGGGTTTAATGTCCCTTTGAGGATGTGGAAATAGAAAAGTCAAAACACCCTTCAAAGAGCTAGATTACAAGTGACGCGCAAACGGTTTTCGCAATTCATTTTTCTTCTGATGATATTACAAGTCGGGAGAAATCACAATTACACAATTTTCCTCTTCAATTCCTGCCGCGATTTAAGAGCTGTGGTAAACTGTGTTCCCAAATAAAAAAGTTGCACAAAACACAACAAAAATACATTACAAAGTACACATACACCTATAAATAAGCTTCTAACCCCTAAACCGCCATTCCCCCACATAGCAAAGTACCTAAACTGTTAACCTCTAAACCGCCACCTCTCCACATGGCAAACATTTTAGGACTTAATAGGTTCTTTAGGTAGTTTGTGATGTTGGGAGTGGCGGTTTAGGTGTTATTACTTTTAATTAGTGTTTGAGATGTGGGGTGACAGTGTTAGACGTTAATAGATTATTTAGATACTTTGTGAGCTTGGGGTTTAAGGGTTAATACTTTTAAACTGTGTTTGCAATGTGGGGGGATGGCGATTTAGGGGTTAATAGTTTATTTAGGAACTTTGTGATGTGGGGGGGGAGGCGATGTGGGGGGATTGTGATCCTTTTGCTAGCGAAAAAAGGAAATTTATGCTTACCTGATAAATTGATTTCTTCTACGATACGACGACTCCACGGATTCATCCTTACTTGTGGGATATTATCCTCCTGCTAACAGGAAGTGGAAAAGAGCACCACAGCAGAGCTGTATATATAGCTCCTCCCTTCTCCACCCCCAGTCATTCGACCGAAGGTATAGGAAGAGAAAAGAAAAGCTAAAAAGGTGCAGAGGTGACTGAAGTTTTGCAAACAAAAATACAATCTGTCTAAAATGACAGGGAGGGCCGTGGACTCGTCGTATCATAGAAGAAATCAATTTATCAGGTAAGCATAAAATTACTTTTCTTCTACTAGATACAACAAGTCCGCGGATTCATCCTTACTTGTGGGATACAATACCAAAGCAACAGGACACGGATGAATGGGAGGGACAAGACAGATACCTAAACAGAAGGCACCGCTGCTTGAAGAACTTTTCTCCCAAAAACAGCCTCCGAAGAAGCAAAAGTATCAAATTTGGAAAATTTGGAAAAGGTATGAAAGGAGGACCAAGTCGCAGCCTTACAAATCTGTTCAACAGATGCATCGTGTGTGGAAGCCACCGCTCTAGTAGAATGAGCCGTCATTTTTTAAGGAGGCTGCTGTCCAGCAGTCTCGTATGCCAAACGGTTGATGCTTTTCAGCCAAAAAGAAAGAGAGGTAGCCATAGCTTTTTGACCCCTACGCTTTCCAGAATAAACAACGAATAGAGAAGATGTTAGACGGAAATCCTTGGTCGCTTGCAAGTAAAACTTCAAGGCCCGAACCACGTCCAAATTATGTAACAGACGTTCCTTCTTAGACGAAGGATTAGGACACAAGGAAGGAACAACAATTTCCTGATTAATATTCTTATTTGAAACAACCTTAGGAAGGAATCCAGGTTTAGTACGCAAAACCAACTTATCTGAATGGAATATAAGATAAGGCGAATCACATTGTAGCGCAGAAAGATCAGACACCCTTCAAGCAGAAGAGATAGCAACTAAGAACAAAACTTTCCAGGATAAAAGCTTAATATCCATGGAATGCATAGGTTCAAACGGAAGCCCTTGAAGAACATTGAGAACTAAATTCAAACTCCATGGCGGAGCAACAGGTTTAAACACAGGCTTGATTCTGACTAAAGCCTGACAAAAAGACTGAACTTCTGGGACATCCGCCAGACGCTTGTGTAGTAAAACTGACAAAGCAGAAATTTGTTCTTTTAAGGAACTAGCTGATATTCCCTTCTCTAATCCTTCTTGGAGAAAGGACAAAATCCTAGGAATCCTAACCCTACTCCATGAGTAGCCTTTGGATTCGCACCAATAAAGATATTTACGCCATATCTTATGGTAAATTTTCCTAGTGACAGGCTTTTGAGCCTGAATCAAGGTATCAATTACCGACTCAGAGAATCCCCGCTTAGATAAATACAGAATTTATGCTTACCTGATAAATTACTTTCTCTTGTGGTGTATCCAGTCCACGGATTCATCCTTTACTTGTGGGATATTCTCCTTCCTAACAGGAAGTGGCAAAGAGAGCACACAGCAGAGCTCCCCCTCTAGCTCCCCCTCTAGCTCCACCCCCCAGTCATTCGACCGAAGGTTAGGAAGAAAAAGGAGAAACCATAGGGTGCAGTGGTGACTGTAGTTTAAAAATAAAAACCACCTGTCTTAAAATGACAGGGTGGGCCGTGGACTGGATACACCACAAGAGAAAGTAATTTATCAGGTAAGCATAAATTCTGTTTTCTCTTGTAAAGTGTATCCAGTCCACGGATTCATCCTTTACTTGTGGGATACCAATACCAAAGCTTTAGGACACGGATGAAGGGAGGGAACAAGACAGGTACCTTAAACGGAAGGCACCACTGCTTGTAAAACCTTTCTCCCAAAAATAGCCTCCGAAGAAGCAAAAGTATCGAATTTGTAAAATTTGGAAAAAGTATGCATGCGAAGACCAAGTTGCTGCCTTACAAATCTGTTCAACAGAAGCCTCATTTTTAAAAGCCCATGTGGAAGCCACTGCTCTGGTAGAATGAGCAGTAATTGTTTCAGGAGGCTGCTGGCCAGCAGTCTCATAGGCCAAACGGATGATGCTTTTCAGCCAAAAGGAAAGAGAGGTAGCGGTCGCCTTTTGACCTCTCCTCTTACCAGAATAGATAACAAACAAAGAAGTTGTTAGTCTGAAATCCTTAGTTGCTTGTAAATAGAAGTTTAAAGCACGAACCAAATCAAGATTGTGTAACAGACGTTCCTTCTTTGACGAAGGATTAGGACACAGAGAAGGAACAACAATTTCCTGGTTAATATTCTTATTAGACACAACCTTAGGAAGAAAACCAGGTTTGGTACGCAAAACTACCTTATCTGCATGCAACACCAAGTAAGGTGAGTCACACTGTAAAGCAGATAATTCTGAAACTCTTCGCGCAGAAGAGATAGCTACCAAAAACAAAACTTTCCAAGATAAAAGCTTAATATCTATGGAATGTAAAGGTTCAAACGGCACCCCTTGCAGAACTGAAAGAACTAAATTCAGACTCCATGGCGGAGCCACAGGTCTATAAACAGGCTTGATTCTGACTAAAGCCTGAGTAAACGCTTGAACATCTGGTACTTCCGCCAGACGTTTGTGTAAAAGAATAGACAAAGCAGATATCTGTCCTTTTAAGGAACTAGCTGACAATCCTTTCTCCAATCCATCTTGGAGAAAAGACAATATCCTGGGAATCCTAATCTTACTCCATGAGTAGCCCTTGGATTCGCACCAACAAAGATATTTTTGCCAAATCTTATGGTAGATTTTCCTGGTGACAGGCTTTCTAGCCTGAATCAGGGTATCGATAACCGACTCAGAGAAACCACGCTTAGATAGAATTAGGCGTTCAATCTCCGAGCAGTCAAACGCAGAGAAATTAGATTTGGATGTTTGAAAGGACCTTGAAGCAGAAGGTCCTGCCTCATTGGCAGAGTCCATGGTGGAACGGATGACATGTCCACTAGGTCTGCATACCAAGTCCTGCGTGGCCACGCAGGTGCTATTAGAATCACCGACGCCCTCTCCTGCTTGATTCTGGCAACCAGACGAGGAAGGAGAGGAAACGATGGAAACACATAGGCCAGATTGAAGGACCAAGGCGCTGCTAGAGCATCTATCAACACCGCCTGGGGATCCCGGGATCTGGACCCGTAAAGAGGAAGTTTGGCATTCTGACGGGACGCCATCAGATCCAATTCTGGAGTGCCCCATAGCTGAGTCAGCTGGGCAAATACCTCCGGGTGGAGTTCCCACTCCCCCCGATGAAAAGTCTGATGACTTAGAAAATCCGCTTCCCAGTTGTCTACTCCTGGGATGTGAATTGCTGAGAGGTGGCAAGAGTGATCCTCCGCCCACCTGATTATTTTGGTTACTTCCATCATTGCTAGGCGACTCCTTGTTCCCCCTTGATAGTTGATGTAAGCTACAGTCGTGATGTTGTCCGACTGAAATCTGATGTATTTGGCCGCAGCTAGCTGAGGCCATGCCTGAAGAGCGTTGAATATCGCCCTCAGTTCCAGAATGTTTATCGGGAGAAGAGCTTCTTCCCGAGACCATAAGCCCCGAGCCTTCAGGGAGTCCCAGACAGCACCCCAGCCCAACAGACTGGCGTCGGTCGTTACGATGATCCACTCTGGTCTGCGGAAACACATTCCCTGAGACAGTTGATCCTGAGACAACCACGAGAGAAGAGAATCTATGGTCCCCTGGTCCAACTGTATTTGAGGAGACAAATCTGTATAATCCCCATTCCACTGTTTGAGCATGCATAGTTGCAGTGGTCTGAGGTGTATCCGTGCAAAAGGGACTATGTCCATTGCCGCTACCATTAGTCCGATTGTCTCCATGCACTGAGCTACAGATGGCCGAGGAATGGAATGAAGAGCTCAGCTAGTAGTTAAGAGTTTTTAACTTTCTGACCTCCGTCAGAAATATTTTCATTTCTACCGAGTCTATTAGTGTTCCTAGGAAGGGAACTCTTGTGAGGGGGGAGAGATAACTCTTTTTGATGTTCACCTTCTACACGTGAGACCTCAGAAAGGCCACTACGATTTCCATGTGAGACTTGGCTCTTTGGAAAGTTGACGACTAATTTAAGATGTCATCTAGATAAGGCGCCACTGCTATGCCCCGCGGTCTTAGCACCGCCAGGAGGGACCCTAGCACCTTTGTGAAAATTCTGGGAGCAGTGGCCAACCCGAAAGGGAGAGCCACAAACTGAAAATGCTTGTCCAGAAAGGCAAACCTGAGAAACTGGTGATGATCTTTGTGGATAGGAATGTGTAGATACGCATCCTTTAGATCCACGGTAGTCATATATTGACCCTCCTGGATCGTTGGTAAGATTGTCCGAATGGTCTCCATCTTGCATGATGGGACGCTGAGGAATTTGTTTAGAATTTTGAGATCCAGGATTGGTCTGAACCACAACAGGTTTGAGTAAAACCCCAGCCCTTGTTCCGCAATTGGAACTGGGTGGATCACTCCCATTGTATGTAGGTCTTCTACACAGCGTAAGAACGCCTCTTTCTTTGTCGTGTCTGTAGACAGAGGAGAAATATGGAACCTTCCCCTTGGAGGGGAGTCCTTGAATTCTAGAAGATATCCCTGGGATACAATCTCTAAGGCCCAGGGATCGTGTACGTCTCTTTCCCAGGCCTGAGCGAAGAGAGAGTCTGCCCCCTACTATATCGGATCGGGGGCTACCCCTTCATGCTGTCTTGGAGGCAGCTGCAGGCTTCTTGGCCTGTTTACCCTTGTTCCAGCCCTGGTAAGGTTTCCAGGCTGCCCTGGGTTGTGAAGTGTTACCCTCTTGCTTTGCAGCAGGGGAGGATGAAGCGAGACCGCTCCTGAAATTTCGAAAGGAACGAAAATTATTTTGTTTGTTCTTTGTCTTAAAGGACTTGTCCTGAGGGAGAGCATGGCCTTTTCCCCCAGTGATTTCTGAGATAATCTCTTTCAATTCAGGCCCGAAAAGGGTCTTTCCTTTGAAAGGGATGTTCAGCAGTTTGGATTTTGACGACACATCGGCCGACCAGGACTTGAGCCATAGCGCCCTGCGCGCCAGAATGGCGAAACCTGAATTCTTTGCCGCTAACTTAGCTAGTTGGAAAGCGGCATCTATGATAAAAGAATTAGCCAGCTTAAGAGCCTTAATTCTGTCCATAATATCCTCATATGAGGTCTCCGTCTGGAGCGCATCTTCCAGCGCCTCGAACCAGAAAGCAGCTGCAGTAGTTACAGGAACAATGCACGCTATAGGTTGGAGAAGAAAACCTTTATGAACAAAAATTTTCTTAAGTAAACCCTCTAACTTTTTATCCATAGGGTCTTTAAAAGCACAACTGTCCTCAATTGGTATGGTTCTGCGTTTAGCAAGTGAAGAAACAGCCCCCTCTACCTTAGGGACCATCTGCCACGAGTCCCGCGTGGTGTCAGATATGGGGAACATTTTCTTAAAAACAGGAGGGGGAACAAACGGAATACCTGGTCTATCCCACTCCCTAGATACTATATCCGCAATCCTCTTAGGGACCGGGAACACATAAGTGTAAACAGGAACTTCTAGGTACTTGTCCATTTTACACAATTTCTCTGGAACACCAAAGGGTCACAGTCATCCAGAGTAACTAATACCTCCCTGAGCCATAAGCGGAGGTGTTCTAGTTTAAATTTAAAAGCCAACGTATCTGAGTCTGTCTGAGGAGCAACCTTTTCCCGAATCAGAAATTTCTCCCTCAGACAGCACATCCCTCGTCCCCATTTCAGAGCGTTGTGAGTGTATATCAGATACGGCTACTAAAGCGTCAGAATGCTCATAATCTGTTCTTAAAACAGAGCTATCACGCTTTTCAGGTAACACGGGCAGCTTAGATAAAAATACTGAGAGGGTATTATCAATAACTGCCGCCAAATCTTGTAAGGTAAAAGAGTTAGACGCGCTAGAGGTGCTAGGCGTCGCTTGAGCGGGCGTAACTGGTTGTGACACTTGGGGAGAGGTCAACGGGCTAACCTCATTACCTTCTGTCTGAGAATCATCTTGGGCCACATTTTTAAGTGCAACAATATGGTCTTTAAAATGTATAGACATATCAGTACACGTGGGACACATTTTGAGAGGGGGTTCCACCATGGCTTCTAAACACATTGAACAAGGATTTTCCTTGGTGACAGACATGTTTAACAGACTAGTAGTAAGACAAACAGGCTTAGAAATCACATTAATCAAGCAAAAACACACTTTGCAAAAAATTTTTACTGTGTCTTTAAGAAATAAAAAAGGCACACAATTTTCCAAAACAGTGAAAAATGCACCAAACTTTCTGAAATTTTCACAGTATGTACCTAAAGTATTGGTAAGATTGCACAACTAGCAAAAAAATCGATTAACCCCTTAATGCCCAAACCGGATCAATAGTAAGCTAACAGACCGGTTAAAACAAATTTAGCACCTTGCCACAGCTCTGCAGTGGCCCTACCTTCCCTTAGGAGTCAGATTTATGGGGAAAAAGCTTCTTATGGGTCCTCAAACTGTAGCAGGAGCCACCATGTGAACACAGCCTGAAGATCTAGTCAATCTAACTGCGCACCTGAGGCGCGAAATTAGGCCCCTCCCACCTTACTCCGGTGTTGTGAGGCCTAAAGAAACACTCCTAAGAGTTATAATATTAGCCATGTGGGTAACAACCCCTGAAAGAACCCCAAAGGGACCTTCTAAGTGTCTCAAAAACGATCTTTATAAGTAAAAACCGTTTGCCATAAAAAGTGTCAACTTGCCATAAAATAGTGTAAACAGCATAAATTAGACCTGTTATGTAAGCTTGTAATTCCATACTTAGTCTTTGAATAAAGCTTACCCTTCCCTCATGGGGATCTTATCAGTCCTTTTCTAGCATTATCACAGTCTTGTCTAGAAATAAATGACTGAACATACCTTATTGCAGCCTAACCTGCAAACCGTTCCCCCCAACTGAAGTTTTCTTGTACTCCTCAATCCTGTGTGGGAACAGCAGTGGATTTTAGTTACAACATGCTAAAATCATCTTCCTCTCTGCAGAAATCTTCATGTCTTTTCTGCTGGAGAGTAAACAGTACACACCGGTACCATTTAAAATAACAAACTTTTGCTTGTAGAACAAAAACTACAAATCTAACACCACATTCACTTTACCCTTCAGAGAGAAACCCTATTGCTTAGAGCCGGCAAAGAGAATGACTGGGGGGTGGAGCTAGAGGGGGAGCTATATGGACAGCTCTGCTGTGTGCTCTCTTTGCCACTTCCTGTTAGGAAGGAGAATATCCCACAAGTAAAGGATGAATCCGTGGACTGGATACACCTTACAAGAGAAATCAAGCGTTCAATCTCCAGGCAGTCAGCTGCAGAGAATTTAGATTTGGATGTTGGAACGGACCTTGGATGAGAAGGTTCTGTCTCAATGGCAGTTTCCACGGTGGCAGAGATGACATGTCCACTAGATCTGCATACCAAGTCCTGCGTGGCCACGCAGGCGCTATCAGGATTACTGACGCCCTCTCCTGTTTGATTCTTGCAATCAGACGAGGTAGGAGAGGAAATGCAGGAAACACATAAGCCAGGTTGAACGACCAAGGTACTGCTAGAGCATCTATCAGTACAGCTTGGGGATCCCTTGATCTAGAACCGTAACAAGGAAGTTTGGCATTCTGCCGAGATGCCATCAGATCCAATTCCGGTGTGGCCCATTGACGGATCAATGCCGCAAACACCTCCAGATGGAGCTCCCACTCCCCCGGATGAAAAGTCTGACGACTTAGAAAATCCGCTTCCCAGTTCTCTACTCCTGGGATATAGATTGCTGATAGATGGCAAGAGTGAGCCTCCGCCCATCGGATTATCTTTGAAAACTCTATCATCGCTAGAGAACTCCTTGTTCCTCCTTGATGATTGATGTATGCTACTGTCATGATATTGTCCGACTGGAATCTTATGAATTTGGCCAGAGCCAACTGAGGCCACGCCTGAAGCGCGTTGAATATTGCTCTCAGTTCCAGAATATTGATTGGTAGGAGAGACTCCTCTTGAGTCCAAACAGTGGCATCACTAGGGGGGTGCGGGGGGTGCGGGCCGCACTGGGTGACACCCTCCAGGGGGTGACACCAAATTTTTTTTTTTTTTTTTTTTTTTATTTTATTGAAATTCAAAGAAATACAATGTTGAGATGCATTGATTATTTTATTAGAGGCTGGCATTTGTGAACATTAGTGGGACTGGGGAAGTGGTAGACACACATTTTTATTGCCCCTTGAGCCAGTGCTGCAATTTCAACAAATAGTTTTCCCGGCTGCTTTTGCTTGTTTGTACTTTGCTCCTCCCCTGCCCAATTTCACTATGAATGTTGTGGGTGTGCCGTGGGGCTTGCAAAGTTGCGCTGCTAGCCTAAACCTGCCTGCCTATCTGTGCTCACTGCTCAGTGACATGCGGCCCAGGGCTGTGCACTGACAGACTTGGAACAGAGTCAGAGAGCAGAATTTTCATAGTTTACGCACCTAAACCTTTTCTTCAGTGATTTATTTTAGAGTGCTCTGTTTATCTTTCATTTGATGTTCTGCTGAGCCAGGGAGCAGCTCTAGGCATGAGCTTCATAATTAATGCAGTGCAGTTTACATATTTTGTATGTGTGTGTCTCAGTGTTTTTGTGTGTGTGTCTGAGTGTGTTTCCGAGTGTTTGTGTGTGCATCTGAGTATGTTTTTAAGTGTGTCTGAGTGTTTGTATGTGTGTTTGCCTGTGTTTTTGTGTGTGTCTGCTTACAGGGGTGGGGGGGTGACACCATGACTTACCGCACCGGGTGACACCAACCCTAGTGACGCCACTGAGTCCAAACACCCTGAGCCTTCAAGGAATTCCAGACTGCACCCCAGACCAAGAGGCTTGCGTCCGTCGTCACTATTAACCATACTGGCCTGT
The DNA here is from genome assembly GCF_027579735.1 of Bombina bombina. Lineage (NCBI taxonomy): Eukaryota > Metazoa > Chordata > Amphibia > Anura > Bombinatoridae > Bombina > Bombina bombina. Next base: position 1,095,517,079 of record NC_069504.1, on the reverse strand, counting down.
GGAAGCACATGCCCTGGGACAGATGATCCTGTGACAACCACCAAAGAAGAGAGTCTCTGGTCTCTTGATCCAGATCTATCTGAGGAGATAAATTTGCATAATCCCCATTCCACTGTCTGAGCATGCACAGCTGCAGTGGCCTGAGATGAAAGCGTGCAAACGGAACAATGTCCATTGCCGCTACCATTAATCCAATGACCTCCATACACTGAGCCACTGATGGTCGGAGAAGGGACTGAAGCGCTCTGCAAGTATTTAGAATCTTTAACTTTCTGACCTCCGTCAGAAATATTTTCATGTCTACCGAGTCTATCAGAGTTCCCAGAAATGGAACTTTTGTTAGTGGAACTAGTGAACTCTTTTCTATATTCACTTTCCAACCGTGAGTTCTTAGAAAAGCCAACACGATGTCCGTGTGAGATTTGGTTATATGGTAAGTTGACGCCTGAATCAAAATATCTACCAGATAGGGCGCCACTGCTATGCCCTGCGGCCTTAGAACCGCCAGAAAGGACCCTAGCACCTTTGTGAAGATTCTGGGAGCTGTGGCCAACCCGAAAGGAAGGGCCACAAACTGGTAGTGTCTGTCCAGGTGTCAGGGTGCCAGTGAAAAAATAATCACACCTTTATTAATAGCAAAAAATAATAAAAAGTCCACAAGTCAAATAACAAGCCAGGGGTCAAAACCAGAGCTGGTAGTCAGACGAGCCGAGTCAGGAGCCAAAGAGAATAATCAGAGGAGCCGGAATCAGGAACAAGGAAAACAGCAGAGTCAGGAACAAGCCAGGGATCAGGAACCAGGAAGGACGTCAGGCAGCCAGGTAAAACACAGGAGCTCTCACAAACAGGTCTGAGACAACGCAAGGTCAAAGCATACTGAACAGAGGCCCTTTAAATAATAAGTGATGACATCACAATTCTGAGACCGCATCCTGTCTCACATGGATGATGCACAACAGTCTAGCCATAAAAGGATGTGCAGGCAATGAGCAGAATCCCCCACAATGCACCAAGACAGGAATAGAGGTGAGTAAAATGGCTGCCAGCAGCACATGGCAAACACAACAGGGAAAAAACCCTGACACCAGGAAGGCAAACCTGAGAAACTGGTGATGATCCTTGTGGATAGGAATGTGAAGATACGCATCCTTCAAATCCACGGTGGTCATATATTGACCCTCCTGGATCATTGGTAAAATTGTTCGTATGGTCTCCATCTTGAATGATGGGACTCTGAGAAATTTGTTTAGACATTTGAGATCTAAAATCGGTCTGAAGGTTCAATCCTTTTTGGGAACCACAAACAGATTTGAGTAAAACCCCTGCCCCTGTTCTAGTTTTAGAACTGGACAAATTACACCCATGGTATAGAGGTCTTCTACACAGCGTAAGAACGCCTCTCTTTTTGTCTGGTCTACAGACAAACGTGAAAGATGAAATCTCCCTCTTGGGAGAAAATCCTTGAATTCTAGTCGATACCCTGGGTCACAATTTCTAATGCCCAGGGATCCTGAACATCCCTTGCCCAAGCCTGAGCGAAAAGAGAAAGTCTGTCTCCTACTAAATCTGGTCCCGGATCGGGGGCTGCCCTTTCATGCTGTCTTGGTAGCAGTAGCGGGCTTCTTAGCCTGTTTACCTTTATTCCAGGTCTGGTTAGGTCTCCAGACTGACTTGGATTGTGCAAAAACACAATTTATGCTTACCTGATAAATTTATTTCTCTTGTGGTGTATCCAGTCCACGGATCATCCATTACTTGTGGGATATTCTCATTCCCAACAGGAAGTTGCAAGAGGACACCCACAGCAGAGCTGTAATATAGCTCCTCCCCTAACTGTCATAGCCAGTTATTGGACCGAAAACAAGCCGAGAAAGGAGGAACCATAGGGTGTAGTGGTTACTGTAGTTTAAATTTAAAAATTACCTGCCTTAAAATGACAGGGCGGGCCGTGGACTGGATACACCACAAGACAAATAAATTTATCAGGTAAGCATAAATTGTGTTTTCTCTTGTAAGGTGTATCCAGTCCACGGATCATCCATTACTTGTGGGATACCAATACCAAAGCTAAAGTACACGGATGAAGGGAGGGACAAGGCAGGAACTTAAATGGAAGGAACCACTGCCTGTAAAACTTTTCTCCCAAATATAGCCTCCGAAGAAGCAAAAGTATCAAATTTGTAAAATTTTGAAAAAGTATGAAGCGAAGACCAAGTCGCCGCCTTGCAAATCCGTTCAACAGAAGCCTCATTTTTAAAGGCCCAAGTGGAAGCCACAGCTCTAGTGGAATGAGCTGTAATCCTTTCAGGAGGCTGCTGTCCAGTAGTCTCATAGGCTAAGCGGATTAAGCTTCTTAGCCAAAAAGAAAAAGAGGTTGCCAAAGCCTTTTGACCTCTCCTCTGTCCAGAGTAGACAACAAACAAAGCAGATGTTTGACGAAAATCTTTAGTAGCTTGTAAGTAAAACTTTAAAGCACAGACCATGTCTAGATTGTGTAACACAAGGATGGAACCACAATCTCTTGATTGATATTCTTGTTAGATACCACCTTAGGTAAGAACCCAGGTTTGGTACGCAGGACTACCTTATCCGTATGAAAAATCAGATAAGGAGAATCACATTGTAAGGCAGATAGCTCAGAGACTCTACGAGCCGAGGAAATAGCTACCAAAAAAAAAAAAAAAAAAGAACTTTCCAAGATAAAAGTTTGATATCTATGGAATGAAGAGGTTCAAACGGAACTCCTTGAAGAACCTTAAGAACCAAGTTTAAGCTCCATGGTGGAGCAACAGGTTCAAACACAGGCTTGATTCAAACTAAAGCTGAACGTCTGGAACATCTGCCAAACGCTAGTGCAAAAGAATAGACAGAGCAAAAATCTGTCCCTTTAAGAAACTAGCTGACAATCCTTTTTCCAAACCTTCTTGGAGAAAAGATAAAATCCTAGGAATCCTGACCTTACTCCATAAGTAACCCTTGGATTCACACCAATAAAGATATCTACGCCATACCTTATGGTAAATTTTCCTGGTGACAGGCTTTCGTGCCTGTATTAAGGTATCAATAACTGACTCGGAGAAGCCACGCTTTGCTAAAATCAAGCATTCAATCTCCAGGCAGTCAGCCTCAGAGAAATTAGATTTGAATGGTTGAAAGGACCCTGAAGTAGAAGGTCCTGTCTCAGAGGCAGAGACCATGGTGGAAAGGATGACATGTCCACTAGATCTGCATACCAGGTCCTGCGTGGCCACGCAGGTGCTATCAGAATCACTGATGCTCTCTCCTGCTTGATCTTGGCAATCAGTCGAGGGAGCAGAGGAAACGGTGGAAACACATAAGCCAGGTTGAAAGACCAGGGCGCTGCTAGAGTATCTATCAGTGTCGCCTTGGGATCCCTGGACCTGGATCCGTAACACGGAAGCTTGGCGTTCTGGCAAGACGCCATGAGATCCAGTTCTGGTTTGCCCCAACTGAGAATCAGTTGTGCAAATACCTCCGGATGGAGTTCCCACTCTCCCTGATGAAAACTCTGAAGACTTAGAAAATCCGCCTCCCAGTGATCTACACCTGGGATATGGATAGCTGATAGGTGGCAAGAGTGAATCTCTGCCCAGTGAATTATTTTTGAAACTAAACTTCTAACATCTCTAGGGAACTTCTTGTTCCCCCTCGATGGTTGATGTAAGCTACAGTCGTGATGTTGACAGACTGAAATCTGATGTACCTCAGAGTTGCTAACTGAGGCCAAACCTGAAGAGCCTTGAATATCGCTCTTAGTTCCAGAATATTTATTGGAAGGAGAGACTCCTCCTGAGTCCACGATCCCTGAGCCTTCAGGGAGTTCCAGACTGCACCCCAACCTAGAAGGCTGGCATTTGTTGTTACAATAGTCCAATCTGGCCTGCGAAGGTTATACCTTTGGACAGATGGACCCGAGATAGCCACCAGGGAAGAGGATCCCTGGTCTCTTGGTCCAGATTCAGTTGAGGGGCCAAATCTGTGTAATCCCCGCTCCACTGACTGAGCCTGCATAGTTGCAGCGGTCTGAGATGTAAGCGTGCAAACGGCACTATGTCCATTGCCGCTACCATTAAGCCGATTACTTCCATACACTGAGCCACCAAAGGGCGCGGAATGGAATGAAGAACCCGACAGGAATTTAGAAGCTTTGATAACCTGGACTCCGTCAAGGTAAATTTTCATTTCTACAGAATCTATCAGAGTCCCTAGAAAGGAAACTCTTGTGAGTGGGGATAGAGAACATTTTTCCTCGTTCACTTTCCACCCATGCAACCTCAGAAATGCCAGTACTACGTCCGTATGAGACTTGGCAATTTGGAAGTTTGACGCCTGTATCAGGATGTCGTCTAAAAAAGGGGCTACTGCTATGCCCCGCGGCCTTAGGACCACCAAAAGCGACCCTAGAACCTTTGTAAAGATTCTTGGGGCTGTAGCTAATCCAAAGGGAAGAGCTACAACTGGTAATGCCTGTCTTGAAAGGCAAACCTGAGAAACCGATGATGATCTTTGTGTATCGGAATGTGAAGATAAGCATCCTTTAGATCCACTGTAGTCATATATTGATCCTCCTGGATCAGTGGTAGGATGGTACAAATAGTTTCCATCTTGAACGACGGAACTTTGAGGAATTTGTTTAAGATCTTTAGATCCAAAATCGGTCTGAAGGTTCCCTCTTTTTTGGGAACCACAAACAGATTTGAGTAAAAACCCTGTTCCTGTTCCTCCTTTGGAACTGGATGGATCACTCCCATAACTAGGAGGTCTCGTACACAGTGTAAGAATGCCTCACTCTTTATCTGGTTTGCAGATAATTGTGAAAGGTGAAATCTCCCTTTTGGGGGGGAAGCTTTGAAGTCCAGAAGATATCCCTGGGATATAATTTCCAACGCCCAGGGATCCTGAACATCTCTTGCCCACGCCTGGGCGAAGAGTGAAAGTCTGCCCCCTACTAGATCCGTTACCGGATAGGGGGTCGTTCCTTCATGCTGTCTTAGAAACAGCAGCAGGCTTTTTGACCTGCTTACCTTTTTTCCAGGTCTGGTTTGGTCTCCAGACCGTCTTGGATTGAGCAAAAGTTCCCTCTTGAAAAAAAAAGCACAACTGTCCTCGACAGGGATAGTAGTACGCTTTGCTAGAGTAGAAACTGCTCCCTCCACCTTAGGGACTGTCTGCCATAAGTCCCGTGTGGTGGCATCTATTGGAAAACATTTTTCTAAAAATAGGAGGGGAAGAGAACGGCACACCTGGTCTATCCCATTCCTTATTAATAATTTCTGTAAACCTTTTAGGTATTGGAAAAACATCAGTACACACCGGCACTGCAAAGCATTTATCCAGTCTACAAAATTTCTCTGGCACTGCAATGGTATCACAGTCATTAAGAGCAGCTAAAACCTCCCTAAGTAACACGCGGAGGTGTTCAAGCTTAAATTTAAATGTAGAAATATTAGAATCAGGTATCTTTCCCGAGTCATTAACATCACCCACTGACTGAAGCTCTCCTTCCTCAGCTTCTGCATATTGTGAGGCAGTATCAGACATGGTTCTTAAAGCGTCAGTATGCTCTGCATTTTGTCTCACCCCAGAGCTATCTTGCTAACCTCTAAGTTCAGGTAGTCTGGCTAATACCGCTGACAGTGTATTATCCATGACTGCCGCCATGTCTTATAAAGTAAACGCTATGGGTGCCCTAGATGTACTTGCCGCAATTTGAGCGTGAGTCCCTTGGGCGGGAGTCAAAGGGTCTGACACGTGGGGAGAGTTAGTCGGCATAACTTTCCCCTCGTCAGATTCCTCTGGTGATATTTTTTTTAAAAACAGAATATGATCTTTATTGCATAAAATGAAATCAGTACATTTGGTACACATTCTAAGAGGGGGTTCCACCATGGCTTTTAAACATAATGAACAAGGAGTTTCTTCTATGTCAGACATGTTTATACAGACTAGCAATGAGACTAGCAAGCTTGGAAAACACTTTAAATCAAGTTAACAAGCAAATATAAAAAAACGGTACTGTGCCTTTAAGAGAAACAAATTTTGTCAGAATTTGAAAAACAGTGAAAAAATGCAGTAAATCAAACGAAATTTTTACAGTGTATGTAATAGACTAGCAGAGCATTGCATCCACTTGCAAATGGATGATTAACCCCTTAGTTCAAAAAACGGATCAAAAAAACGAAATAGACATTTTTTTTTTTAACAGTCACAACCAACTGCCACAGCAAGCTGTGGTCCTACCTTCCCCAATAAACGACTTTGGAAAGCCTTTGAGCCCTTTAGAGATGTCCTATAGCATACAGGGGACTCCTGAGGGAAGCTGGATGTCACAGTTTGTAATTTTAACTGCACCAACTGTAACTTTTATACTATAACAGTGGAAAGCCTCAGTAAAACAGTTTCTAGTCAAAATTTAAGCCAGCCATGTGGAAAAAACTAGGTCCCAATAAAGTTTTATCACCAATGCATATATATAAAAACGATTAAACATGCCAGCAAACGTTTATATTGCAATATCATAAGGGTATTACCCCTGGGAGTAAGCATGATACCAGTCGTTATTAAATCACTGTATTCAGGCTTAACTTACATTAATCCGGTATCAGCAGCATTTTCTAGTGTTTTCCATCTCTAGAAAAAATTATAACTGCACATACCTGATAGCAGAATAAACTGCACGCCATTCTCTCGCTGAAGTTACCTCATCTGTGTAATCCCGTCAGACATATGTGAGAATAGCAATGGATCTTAGTTACAACCTGCTAAGATCATAGAAACCTCAGGCAGATTCTTCTTCTATTTACTGCCTGAGATAAAATAGCACAACTCCGGTACTATTTAAAAATAACAAACTTTTGATTGAAGAAAATAAACTAGCTATATTTAACCACTCTCTCCTACAACATCCTAGCTTGTTGAGAGTTGCAAGAGAATGACTAGCTATGACAGTTAGGGGAGGAGCTATATTACAGCTCTGCTGTGGGTGTCCTCTTGCAACTTCCTGTTGGGAATGAGAATATCCCACAAGTAATGGATGATCCGTGGACTGGATACACCTTACAAGAGAAATTCCCCTCCTGCTTTGTGGCGGAGGAGGAAGTAGAGGGTCTACCTTTAAAGTTTCGAAAGGAACGAAAATTATTTTGTTTAGCCCTTATCTTAACAGTCTTGTCCTGAGGAAGGGCATGACCTTTACCTCCAGTAATGTTGGAAATGATCTCCTTTAGTTCAGGCCCGAATAGGGTCTTACCTTTAAAAGGAATAGCTAAAAGCTTAGATTTGGATGACACATAAGCAGACCAAGACTTAAGCCATAATGCTCTACGCGCTAAAAAGTAAATTTATGCTTACCTGATAAATTGATTCCTTCTATGATACGACGAGTCCACAGATTCATCCTTTACTTGTGGGATATTATCCTCCTGCTAACAGGAAGTGGCAAAGAGCACCACAGCAGAGCTGTCTATATAGCTCCTCCCCTGACTCCACCCCCCAGTCATTCGACCGAAGGTACAGGAAGAAAAAGGAGAAACTAAAAGGTGCAGAGGTGACTGAAGTTTTAAATAAAAAAATATAATCTGTCTTAAATTAACAGGGCGGGCCGTGGACTTGTCGTATCATAGAAGACATTTATCAGGTAAGCATAAATTTACTTTTCTTCTATAAAATACGATGAGTCCACGGATTCATCCTTTACTTGTGGGATACAATACCAAAGCTACAGGACACGGATGAACGGGAGGGACAAGACAGATGCCTAAACAGAAGGCACCACTGCTTGAAGAACTTTTCTCCCAAAATTAGCCTCCGAAGAAGCAAAAGTATCAAATTTGGAAAATTTGGAAAAGGTATGAAGTGAAGACCAAGTCATAGCCTTACAAATCTGTTCAACAGAAGCATCATTTTTAAAAGCCCATGTGGAAGCCACCGCTCTAGTAGAGTGAGCTGTAATTCTTTCAGGAGGCTGCTGTCCAGCAGTCTCATATGCCAAACGGATGATGCTTTTCAGCCAAAAAGAAAGAGAGGTAGCCGTAGCTTTTTGACCTCTACGTTTTCCAGAATAGACAACAAACAGAGAAGATGCTTGACGGAAATCTTTGGTCGCTTGCAAGTAAAACTTCAAAGCACGAACACGTCCAAGTTGTGCAACAGACGCTCCTTCTTAGAGGAAGGATTAAGACACAGGGAAGGAACAACAATTTCCTGATTAATATTCTTATTAGTAACAACCTTAGGAAGGAATCCAGGTTTGGTACGCAAAACCACCTTATCAGAATGGAAAACAAGATAAGGCGAGTCGCATTGCAATGCAGATAGTTCAGAAACTCTTCGAGCCGAAGAGATAGCAACTAAAAACAGAACTTTCCAAGATAGAAGCTTAATATCTATGGAATGCATAGGTCCAAACGGAACCCCTTGAAGAACTTTAAGAACTAAATTCAAACTCCATGGCGGAGCAACAGGTTTAAACACAGGCTAAATTCTAACCAAAGCCTGACAAAACGACTGAACGTCTGGAACATCTGCCAGACGCTTGTGCAGTAAAATTTACAAAGCAGATATCTGTCCCTTTAAGGAACTAGCTGATAACCCTTTCTCCAATCCTTCTAGGAGAAAGGACAAAATCCTAGGAATCCTGAACTTACTCTATGAGAAGCTTTTGGATTCACACCAATAAAGATATTTACGCCATATCTTATGGTAAATCTTCCTAGTGAAAGGGCTTTCGAGTCTGAATCAAGGTATCTATGACCGACTCAGACAATCCTCGCTTAGATAAAATCAAGCGTTCAATTTCCAGGCAGTCAGCCGCAGAGAAACTAGATTAGGATGCTGGAACGGACCTTAAATAGGAAGGTCCTGTCTCAGTGGCAGTGTCCACGGTGGTAGAGATGACATTTCCACCAGGTCTGCATACCAAGTCCTGCGTGGGCACGCAGGTGCTATCAAAATCACAGAAGCCCTCTCCTGTTTGATTCTGGCAATCAGACGAGGAAGGAGAGCAAATAGTGGAAACACATAAGCAAGGTTGAAAGACCAAGGTACTGCTAGAGCATCTATCAGTACTGCTTGGGGATCCCTTGATCTGGACTCGTAACAAGGAAGTTTGGCATTCTGACGAGATGCCATCAGATCCAATTCTAGTGTGCCCCATTGATGAATCAATTGTGCAAACACATCCGGATGGAGCTCCCACTCCCCCGGATGAAAAGTCTGACGACTTAGAAAATCCACTTCCCAGTTCTCCACTCCTGGGATATAGATTGCTGATAGATGGTAAGAGTGAGTCTCTGCCCATCAAATTATTTTGGAAACCTCTATCATCGTTAGAGAATTCTTTGTTCCCCCCTGATGATTGATATATGCTACAGTCGTGATATTGTCCGACTGGAATCTTATGAATCTGGCCAAAGCCAGCTGAGGCCACGCCTGAAGCGCGTTGAATATCGCTCTCAGCTCTAGAATATTTATTGGAAGGAGAGCCTCCTCCTGAGTCCACACACACTGTGCTTTCAGGGAATTCCACACTGCACCCCAGCCCAATAGGCTGGCGTCCGTCGTCACTATGACCCATTGTGGCCTGCGGAAAAACATTCCCTGGGACAGATAATCCTGTGACAACCACCAAAGAAGAGAGTCTCTGGTCTCTTGATCCAGATTTATCTGAGGAGATACATTTGCATAATCCCCATTCCACTTTCTGAGCATGCATAGTTGCAGTGGTCTGAGATGCAAGCGAGCAAACGGAACTATGTCCATTGCCGCTACTATTAGTCCAATTACCTCCATACACTGAGCCACTGACAGCCGAGGAATGGAATGAAGTGCTCGGCAGGTGGTTAAGATCTTTCATTTTCTGACCTCCGTCAGAAAAATTTTCATGTTTACCGAATCTATCAGAGTTCCCAGGAATGGAACTCTTGTGAGAGGGATAAGTGAACTCTTCTTTACGTTCACCTTCCACCCGTGAGACCTTAGAAAAGCCAAAACGATGTCCATGTGAGATTTGGCTAGTTGGTAAGTTGACGCCTGAATTAAGATATCGCTCAGATAAGGCGCCACTGCTATGCCCCGCGGCCTTAGAACTGCCAAAAGGGACCCTAGCACTTTTGTAAAAATTATTGGAGCTGTGGCCAACCCGAAGGGAAGAGCCACAAACTGGTAATGCTTGTCCAGAAAGGCGAACCTGAGGAACTGGTGATGATCTTTGTGGAAAAGAATGTGAAGATACGCATCCTTCAAATCCACGGTTGTCTATTGAACCTCCTGGATCATTGGTAAAATAGTCCGAATGGTCTCCATCTTGAAGGATGGGACTCTGAGAAATTTTTTTAGGATCTTGAGATCTAAGTCTACGGTTTAGAGAGGAGCGCCAAAAGAGGCAAGGTCTAGTGTGTGTGGTCGTGATGTTATAATACAGTTGGTGAATACCTATGTTAGTACTGGGTAGGTACTACGGATTGGCCTTGAAGGCTCCAGGAACTATTCAACAATAATATATAAAATATTAAATTACAATTTATTACAAATTACAGTAGTAAACATGGATCCATGGTACATAAAACAAATGAACATAAAATCAGTACAATAAAGAGTAAGTATAAAAATGTATACAAAAAAGTGTAAACAAAAAAGTGTAAAAAGATGCCAAATGAATGAGTAGGATCCTTCCAAGGAAGTGACCCAATCTGTGGCTGATTAAAATCTAACAGGTTGTTCTTAAAAACAAAAGAAGAGGTTGGAGTGAGGGTCGATAATCGTCACTACCGTCCACCTCCAAGATACTGTTGTCTACACCCTTGTGAGGGTGTTGGCTTGATGGTAAAACAACACAATCAAATGAATACAATTAAATGAATTATACATGAAATGATAATATAACAAAGAAAAATTTCAAAGTAAGACAGATGGATATTCTAAAAGGTGGATAAAAAAGTGAGGTCAAAAAACAGAATTTATGTTTACCTGATAAATTACTTTCTCCAACGGTGTGTCCGGTCCACGGCGTCATCCTTACTTGTGGGATATTCTCTTCCCCAACAGGAAATGGCAAAGAGCCCAGCAAAGCTGGTCACATGATCCCTCCTAGGCTCCGCCTACCCCAGTCATTCGACCGACGTTAAGGAGGAATATTTGCATAGGAGAAACCATATGATACCGTGGTGACTGTAGTTAAAGAAAATAAATTATCAGACCTGATTAAAAAACCAGGGCGGGCCGTGGACCGGACACACCGTTGGAGAAAGTAATTTATCAGGTAAACATAAATTCTGTTTTCTCCAACATAGGTGTGTCCGGTCCACGGCGTCATCCTTACTTGTGGGAACCAATACCAAAGCTTTAGGACACGGATGATGGGAGGGAGCAAATCAGGTCACCTAGATGGAAGGCACCACGGCTTGCAAAACCTTTCTCCCAAAAATAGCCTCAGAAGAAGCAAAAGTATCAAACTTGTAAAATTTGGTAAAAGTGTGCAGTGAAGACCAAGTCGCTGCCCTACATATCTGATCAACAGAAGCCTCGTTCTTGAAGGCCCATGTGGAAGCCACAGCCCTAGTGGAATGAGCTGTGATTCTTTCGGGAGGCTGCCGTCTGGCAGTCTCGTAAGCCAATCTGATGATGCTTTTAATCCAAAAAGAGAGAGAGGTAGAAGTTGCTTTTTGACCTCTCCTTTTACCGGAATAAACAACAAACAAGGAAGATGTTTGTCTAAAATCCTTTGTAGCATCTAAATAGAATTTTAGAGCGCGAACAACATCCAAATTGTGCAACAAACGTTCCTTCTTCGAAACTGGTTTCGGACACAGAGAAGGTACGATAATCTCCTGGTTAATGTTTTTGTTAGAAACAACTTTTGGAAGAAAACCAGGTTTAGTACGTAAAACCACCTTAAGGAGGAGAACACTGCAGAGCAGATAATTCTGAAACTCTTCTAGCAGAAGAAATTGCAACCAAAAACAAAACTTTCCAAGATAATAACTTAATATCAACGGAATGTAAGGGTTCAAACGGAACCCCCTGAAGAACTGAAAGAACTAAGTTGAGACTCCAAGGAGGAGTCAAAGGTTTGTAAACAGGCTTGATTCTAACCAGAGCCTGAACAAAGGCTTGAACATCTGGCACAGCTGCCAGCTTTTTGTGAAGTAACACAGACAAGGCAGAAATCTGTCCCTTCAGGGAACTTGCAGATAATCCTTTTTCCAATCCTTCTTGAAGGAAGGATAGAATCTTAGGAATCTTAACCTTGTCCCAAGGGAATCCTTTAGATTCACACCAACAGATATATTTTTTCCAAATCTTGTGGTAAATCTTTCTAGTTACAGGCTTTCTGGCCTGAACAAGAGTATCGATAACAGAATCTGAGAACCCTCGCTTCGATAAGATCAAGCGTTCAATCTCCAAGCAGTCAGCTGGAGTGAGACCAGATTCGGATGTTCGAACGGACCTTGAACAAGAAGGTCTCGTCTCAAAGGTAGCTTCCATGGTGGAGCCGATGACATATTCACCAGATCTGCATACCAAGTCCTGCGTGGCCACGCAGGAGCTATCAAGATCACCGACGCCCTTTCCTGATTGATCCTGGCTACCAGCCTGGGGATGAGAGGAAACGGCGGGAATACATAAGCTAGTTTGAAGGTCCAAGGTGCTACTAGTGCATCCACTAGAGCCGCCTTGGGATCCCTGGATCTGGACCAGTAGCAAGGAACTTTGAAGTTCTGACGAGAGGCCATCAGATCCATGTCTGGAATGCCCCACAGTTGAGTGACTTGGGCAAAGATTTCCGGATGGAGTTCCCACTCCCCCGGATGCAATGTCTGACGACTCAGAAAATCCGCTTCCCAATTTTCCACTCCTGGGATGTGGATAGCAGACAGGTGGCAGGAGTGAGACTCCGCCCATAGAATGATTTTGGTCACTTCTTCCATCGCCAGGGAACTCCTTGTTCCCCCCTAATGGTTGATGTACGCAACAGTTGTCATGTTGTCTGATTGAAACCGTATGAACTTGGCCCTCGCTAGCTGAGGCCAAGCCTTGAGAGCATTGAATATCGCTCTCAGTTCCAGAATATTTATCGGTAGAAGAGATTCTTCCCGAGACCAAAGACCCTGAGCTTTCAGGGATCCCCAGACCGCGCCCCAGCCCATCAGACTGGCGTCGGTCGTGACAATGACCCACTCTGGTCTGCGGAAGGTCATCCCTTGTGACAGGTTGTCCAGGGACAGCCACCAACGGAGTGAGTCTCTGGTCCTCTGATTTACTTGTATCCTCGGAGACAAGTTTGTATAGTCCCCATTCCACTGACTGAGCATGCACAGTTGTAATGGTCTTAGATGAATGCGCGCAAAAGGAACTATGTCCATTGCCGCTACCATCAAACCTATCACTTCCATGCACTGCGCTATGGAAGGAAGAGGAACGGAATGAAGTATCCGACAAGAGTCTAGAAGTTTTGTTTTTCTGGCCTCTGTCAGAAAAATCCTCATTTCTAAGGAGTCTATTATTGTCCCCAAGAAGGGAACCCTTGTTGACGGAGATAGAGAACTCTTTTCCACGTTCACTTTCCATCCGTGAGATCTGAGAAAGGCCAGGACAATGTCCGTGTGAGCCTTTGCTTGAGGAAGGGACGACGCTTGAATCAGAATGTCGTCCAAGTAAGGTACTACAGCAATGCCCCTTGGTCTTAGCACAGCTAGAAGGGACCCTAGTACCTTTGTGAAAATCCTTGGAGCAGTGGCTAATCCGAAAGGAAGCGCCACGAACTGGTAATGCTTGTCCAGGAATGCGAACCTTAGGAACCGATGATGTTCCTTGTGGATAGGAATATGTAGATACGCATCCTTTAAATCCACCGTGGTCATGAATTGACCTTCCTGGATGGAAGGAAGAATTGTTCGAATGGTTTCCATTTTGAACGATGGAACCTTGAGAAACTTGTTTAAGATCTTGAGATCTAAGATTGGTCTGAACGTTCCCTCTTTTTTGGGAACTATGAACAGATTGGAGTAGAACCCCATCCCTTGTTCTCCTAATGGAACAGGATGAATCACTCCCATTTTTAACAGGTCTTCTACACAACGTAAGAATGCCTGTCTTTTTATGTGGTCTGAAGACAACTGAGACCTGTGGAACCTCCCCCTTGGGGGAAGCCCCTTGAATTCCAGAAGATAACCTTGGGAGACTATTTCTAGCGCCCAAGGATCCAGAACATCTCTTGCCCAAGCCCGAGCGAAGAGAGAGAGTCTGCCCCCCACCAGATCCGGTCCCGGATCGGGGGCCAACATTTCATGCTGTCTTGGTAGCAGTGGCAGGTTTCTTGGCCTGCTTTCCCTTGTTCCAGCCTTGCATTGGTCTCCAAGCTGGCTTGGCTTGAGAAGTATTACCCTCTTGCTTAGAGGACGTAGCACTTTGGGCTGGTCCGTTTCTACGAAAGGGACGAAAATTAGGTTTATTTTTGGCCTTGAAAGGCCGATCCTGAGGAAGGGCATGGCCCTTACCCCCAGTGATATCAGAGATAATCTCTTTCAAGTCAGGGCCAAACAGCATTTTCCCCTTGAAAGGAATGTTAAGTAGCTTGTTCTTGGAAGACGCATCAGCTGACCAAGATTTCAACCAAAGCGCTCTGCGCGCCACAATAGCAAACCCAGAATTCTTAGCCGCTAACCTAGCCAATTGCAAAGTGGCGTCTAGGGTGAAAGAATTAGCCAATTTGAGAGCATTGATTCTGTCCATAATCTCCTCATAAGGAGGAGAATCACTATCGACCGCCTTTACCAGCTCATCGAACCAGAAACACGCGGCTGTAGCGACAGGGACAATGCATGAAATTGGTTGTAGAAGGTAACCCTGCTGAACAAACATCTTTTTAAGTAAACCTTCTAATTTTTTATCCATAGGATCTTTGAAAGCACAACTATCTTCTATGGGTATAGTGGTGCGTTTGTTTAAAGTGGAAACCGCTCCCTCGACCTTGGGGACTGTCTGCCATAAGTCCTTTCTGGGGTCGACCATAGGAAACAATTTTTTAAATATGGGGGGAGGGACGAAAGGAATACCGGGCCTTTCCCATTCTTTATTTACAATGTCCGCCACCCGCTTGGGTATAGGAAAAGCTTCTGGGAGCCCCGGGACCTCTAGGAACTTGTCCATTTTACATAGTTTCTCTGGGATGACCAACTTGTCACAATCATCCAGAGTGGATAATACCTCCTTAAGCAGAATGCGGAGATGTTCCAACTTAAATTTAAACGTAATCACATCAGGTTCAGCTTGTTGAGAAATGTTCCCTGAATCAGTAATTTCTCCCTCAGACAAAACCTCCCTGGCCCCATCAGACTGGTTTAGGGGCCCTTCAGAACCATTATTATCAGCGTCGTCATGCTCTTCAGTATCTAAAACAGAGCAGTCGCGCTTACGCTGATAAGTGTGCATTTTGGCTAAAATGTTTTTGACAGAATTATCCATTACAGCCGTTAATTGTTGCATAGTAAGGAGTATTGGCGCGCTAGATGTACTAGGGGCCTCCTGAGTGGGCAAGACTCGTGTAGACGAAGGAGGGAATGATGCAGTACCATGCTTACTCCCCTCACTTGAGGAATCATCTTGGGCATCATTGTCATTGTCACATAAATCACATTTATTTAAATGAGAAGGAACTCTGGCTTCCCCACATTCAGAACACAGTCTATCTGGTAGTTCAGACATGTTAAACAGGCATAAACTTGATAACAAAGTACAAAAAACGTTTTAAAATAAAACCGTTACTGTCACTTTAAATTTTAAACTGAACACACTTTATTACTGCAATTGCGAAAAAATATGAAGGAATTGTTCAAAATTCACCAAAATTTCACCACAGTGTCTTAAAGCCTTAAAAGTATTGCACACCAAATTTGGAAGCTTTAACCCTTAAAATAACGGAACCGGAGCCGTTTTTAACTTTAACCCCTTTACAGTCCCTGGTGTCTGCTTTGCTGAGACCCAACCAAGCCCAAAGGGGAATACGATACCAAATGACGCCTTCAGAAAGTCTTTTCTATGTATCAGAGCTCCTCACACATGCGACTGCATGTCATGCCTCTCAAAAACAAGTGCGCAACACCGGCGCGAAAATGAGGCTCTGCCTATGATTTGGGAAAGCCCCTAAAGAGAAAGGTGTCTAAAAAAGTGCCTGCCGATATAATCTTATCAAAATACCCAGATTAAATGATTCCTCAAGGCTAAATATGTGTTAATAATGAATCGATTTAGCCCAGAA